>NW_013665958.1:158827-183930 GCF_000517525.1 Limulus polyphemus | reverse complement strand
AGGGACGGCTAGTGCAGATAGCCCTCGTGTAGCTTTGCGCGAAAATTCAAAAAACAAACAAACAAAACAAACTTTTGTCAGCTGGGAACTGCAGGACTTAATTTCCTTCTAGTTTTGGTGTACTCTACATAAAATAGTTTGTTTCAACTTTTCAAAGTAATGCCCCAAAACAGAACATTTTTTGGGCAAAAATATAATCTTAATGCATTATAGATTTTTTTACTCAATCAAATCTTTATACATTCCTATCAATAGAGTAAAAGAAGAGAAAGACCTGTATTGAAAACTTGTGTATATTTTCTTTTTTTGGAAAAGAGAAAACATTGCTTCCGACTTTCTCTTTGTTGTTGTCCCCCCCTTTCCCTTTTTTTTTTCTTTGAATGGGTTCTGCTCAGCTCGGCATAACGCAAGCCATGGGAGAACGAGGAGTACCCGCGTGTGTTCATAAGTGTGTAGAAATGAGTGAATAGCAGGGTTAGCGCTCTAACCAAGCGTGAAATGGTAATTTGCGGTTAAAAGGCACTAGGTGATAATCAGTTTCCACGTTAACTGAGCATGGGTAAATATGCTGAAGTCGGTGGAGGCTTGAAATCAGCGTGACTCTGTCGAACTAAGGGTGAGAGAGCGCAGCATCCGACCTTATAATTATTTTAAATTACATAGTTGAAACTTTAATGTAAGTACAATGCAAAAATTAAAGAATCATTTTGCATAAGTGGCAAACATATGCATGCAGATGTTTGAACGTAAGTGTATATCTAATTATACTCAAACTCTTCAGTTATGTTTCGATAAAAGATACTATGAATAAGTTTCCATTATATTGTTTGGAAACATGTTTTCTACGTATATCAAACGTTAAATTCTCATATGGTGTTTTTTTAAAGTCAGAGCTCGAAACAAAGACTTTTTTCATTGTCTTTTTTTTTGTCGATTCTGTAATCCTTAATTGCAAAAAAAAACGTATCACTGATAACAAAAAATATATAGAGAGAGATATACCCCATGTAAAATCATAGTACTATGCATAGATGCCGTGGATTACTCCTTAAATACAAACGAGAATTCCATTTTCTAAATTTTTTTTTCATACGGTTTGTGATATTCGTAGTAAATAATTGTAGAATTGTGAAAAAAATAAACCATAACCGATAAAATCAGCTTCTTTGCAAGACCTTACTTTAAGGTAAACATATATATATATTTGTGGATTTTTATAACATTATTTTATGTCAGTGATGTAAAAACATTCTATTTAACTAATATTTTCTATCTTCTTCTACAGATTCAGAAAATATTGATCATTTGGATGTTGAAGATGATCGAATTTCATTTGATAAAGGACTAAATATCAGAAACATTAATGTCCAAGAAGTTGAGAATGTAGTAAGCTCTCCACAATCTGCCTCTGGCCATGAAACTTCTTGTTCTTCAGATTCTGTGGGACAATCTCCTTCGGTAAGTCGGTCCACTGACAACCATAGCCCCAGCATTGAAGCCTCAACTAATGCAACTAAACCGAAAATCTGGTCCATAGTGGACACTGCAACATCTAGCTCTCCTTCCTCCTTAGTGTCAAGTAAAGTAAATTCCCTCCAAAGAACAACACGTCTTGATTACTTGGCCCCATATACCAAGTCTACATGGTACACAAGCGCTTTTGAGAAAAATGCATTTCCCTTAAACTCAGTGTACAGTGGTCCATCAGTTGCTCCACCAGCTGCTCCTCTAACCGCTGCAACTTCACAAAACTCCTCTCTAGTCTCGTCTACTGGGCTTTTGGAGACTTCACCTTCATCAACATCACTGAGTCTTCTCCGTTCTGCAGCAGTCGCCTTTCCAGCTAATGAGTTAAATATGCAGAAAGCAAGATCAAGTGCTTTACCGTCGATGTTCAATCTCCCATTACCCGGATCTCGTTTAATCTCGTCCGTCCCGCAAACGTCTAGCTCCGCGGCCGTTTTGGCGGCTGTTTCTGGTAGATCTTTGATTTCTGCTAGCCATACTGGTTCAGGCTCAGACAGAAGTATTATGTTATCTTGAAGATGAGTAAACGTCCACCAGAATAATGTAAATAATGAAGTCCATGAGATTGTTTCTTGCTTTCTGTGAGACAAAGTATCAGATGGTAGGTACAAATCGAATTTCGTTTTTTGATCATTTTCATGTAACTGTCTCGTATTCCTGAGATAATCTCACTGCTTATGACATTGTGGATTGAAAATGATGTTATTTGAAGACTACGTGGAATAGCAACTTATGGCGTGTGATTTGTGGTAGCACACAGAAGAGGACTATGTCAGAACTCCGAGGTTTGGCGTTAATAGAGGGCATGCATACCTCAATTATATAAATTGACGTGTAATTAACCTCAATCACGAACATGAAAACAAAACAGGGAAACATTCTCATTAATATACATCCTGTGCAGGAATATACGTAATTCTTATTTCAATTCTTACTGGTTGACTGGTTGGTTTCGTATAACGATAAAAAGTTGTAGTATATAGTCAGATTCCCCTTATATATCATAAAATACTTCTCTTAAAATAATAAATGTATTATTTTGTGATATAGCTATGTACACAAACACACACACATATATATACGTTAGTGTTGATATCACCAAGCAAGAGTATTTGGATTAGATAGATTATTACTTGAAAACCAATCCTGACGATGAATATAATAATTAAAGACCAAGGTTAGAATAGCATATTTATATCTATCATAATAGCCACAGGTGAAGGTTTAAAGGAGAACTATAAGCCAATTAAAGTACAGTAAAACAGAGTGTTGACAACCACAATATCCTACACTAGACAATGTGAAACATGCACACTTTACTGAGTTTATTTATTCTAAGTAGATTCATGTCTTTGGAAAAAAAACTATAATTATAAAAATGATTTAATTAAAGAAAATCTGGAGTGACTGAGAAAGGTATTGTTTGAGCAAAATATCAATATATATATAATGGACGAGGTTTTGAGTTTGGTTTAATCTTCTTTTTGAGTTTAAGTTTCATGAAAGGGATGCTTAAATCCATGTATACACATATATCACGCTTCTCTGTAGGACAAAACTCTAATTTCACAAAAAAGAAGTAGGGCTATGTTTTAACCCAAAAATACATAAACACCATGTAAAACCTATCAAGTGAATGAATTAATAATGAATTCGTTATGGAAATACATATCGGACATAATACGTATTGAATTAATAAATATTGAAAGCGACTGTAATTTGAAACGAAATATATTGGACATAAACAAATTATGTCTCCTTTAATACATTCGGTGTTGTCCTTAGTTAAAGATACCAATAATAAGATCAAAGTATTAAACAATATATAACGGTTTATTAATATATATATATATATATAACTGTATTATTTAAAATTTTAAGATATATTCTGTAAGCCAATTTAATTGTCAAAATACCAGGTTAGAACTGCATAAATACAAACTTAGAATATCTTAACATAAGCATTTAATTGTTCATGCTAACACCATGTTTACATAAAACATAACAACATGCTGTTTAGAACATAACACGAGAATCCATATTAACATATTCATTATAACGTATACATTATAACAGTCACCTATAAAATATGATGTAATTCTAAGTTAGTCACACAGTGTCAGCATATTGCCATGGAAACTCCGTGACTCTACTGATCGTAAGTGAAGTTTTACATATTTTCCTTTGTTGTTACTCCATTAGATCGAAGTTTCTTCTCTAGCGTTTCGTGAAAACTATAGGTATATCTTCCGTGATTAACAATATAATTATGACTGATAAGTTAATGTAAAACAGTTAGAACGTATGTTGAGGCTCATATTGATATGTAGTAAAGCATTATACAGTCACGACACGAAAGTTTTATTACATCATAAGGATATGTATAAATGTTTAGTTGTAATTAATACGTTGTCCTCAGTGTATCTAAAGCTATAATTAACGACTTGCAAATATCTATACACGTTTTAGTATTACTAAGATAATATTCATTGAAATGCAGAAGATACTCTGAAATTAATATCCCTGTATCTTTTCCAGTGAATAATACTTTCCATGGCAGCTGTACTGTATATATAACGAGATATTTCTTTTTTGTGGATAGGACGAGAACCTCGTTGATATCAATATCTAAGAAACCAATCTTAATTCACTTTTTAATGTCCGTTAACATACACTATTTTTCTCCCTTATTTTGCCGGATTATCTGTAAACAACGTACATTTTAATCTTTTATGTTTTGCTGCAAACTTCATCATGTAATACTTGTCGAAACTGACGAATATCTGGACCTATAAAGGTAAAAATAAACTAATTAAGATCTATGAACGTATAAAATTAACAAATACAATGTTTTTAATTACAGAAAATATTCTACTGTAAAAATAAATATTTCAGAATATATTTCGGTCCCTTTTGAAGTAACTATTTGAAAAATGGTCAGCTTGAAGATGAAATATAATAAATATTTGTTGTAATTCTTAATGATCGTCTTGGCTATTCATAATTATCATGTGAGTTCACGTAGAGTGTAACAAAGTTTAGTGTTCAAAATTAAAATTATTACAATATCAAAATAACTGAATATCTTAAGTTTGTTATTTATACCAAAATACCTAATGAATCTCTCGTGAAAATTTCAAATTATGTCTTGTGTGTTATGATATTTCCTGTTTTTCGAGCTACTGAGTTGTTTGAATCAATATAACACAAGTAGCCTAAACGTTGTAAATGTTGAAATAATTGTTTCCATATATAATTCTACTGTTGTGTATGGGATGGTCTAGAGCAGGCTCTGATATGTTTCTTAATAACTTTGTGTTGTTTGTTTATTTGTTTTTCAGGTTTGTTTGATTTTATTTCGACAACTGTTTTCCAGCGGTTTTTGAAATTCTATTGCATGATCTGATTTTGTCTTTCACTGATTGAGTACGATATTGTAAATTCTTTTCATAAACACTCTTTTTGTGAGGTTATTTACAAAAATGGTTTATATAAGGTTTGAGATAATAATATGGTATAGGTAAAAGTAAACTTTAATTGTATATATTTATATATAACGTGTGTTAAGTAAGAAACATATCTTTGATAGTGTATTTACATGTATACTCCCATCACAACAAGTTAGGGATGATCTTATGGCTAATGTTGATAAAGAAAACAGCTTGTGGTATATAAATTATAAAACATTTTGATATGTACTTGCACTTGTACATAATGTAAAGTACGAAATAAAGCACCTTCCAAAAGTAAATGGTATCGCGTCAAATACTTTGTAAACATGTTTCTCAAGAAACGAATAGTAAAATTACTTGCATTACTGTATTCCAACCGACATGTGAAGAACGCTTTAAAACTAGAATGTCTGGACCTTGAAGGAAAACTCCTTAAGGTTAGTATTCCTGGTGAATCTTGAGTTTAAACTATATATATTTGTTAGCCTGGTTTGGATGAAAAAATGTATTCAAAAGAGTAACCACGTTTAATAAGGGCTACATTTGATTCTTTTAATCTTACTTATTTACATGAACCATCTTACACCATAGTTGGTTATGTTGCATCCTCGTTCGTTGTGATGACTTTTTTAAATATTTTTCCCATATTAATGTTTTGAACAAAACCACTTTCAAATGTAAATTTAAGAAAAAATTGAAAGGCGTATGTGGGAAAGGGTTATCATTCAATTATAACGCACTATCAAATACATGTGTGTCAATTCTTACTTCACACAAGAAGAAAAGTTCAGTGATCGTACGATTTATCTAAACCAAAAGAAAACTCATTTTTATACTCTGTTTCAGGCGACTATGCATATGATATCTTGTTGACACAAGGCTAAAAACAGTAGTACTAAACTTATTCTTTTTAATAATAACCAAGTGCTGACTTTCTTGTATTAGTATAGTAATGTACACAACTATGTAATGCTGGAAAGCACAATGATTTATGTATTCTATGATAAGTTTAACATCATTCTGATTTCATTTTTAGAGTATAATTGCCTGGTAATAATTATTGAATATTTGCTAACAAATGTTACTATGAATTCAGTATAAAATAACTATTTGTTAATCTTAAACAAAAATCTTCGAGTCATTTTAAAGTGCGAATCTTTATAAATATTGTGAACATTTGTCTTGACGAGAGAGACACAATATTTTATTTGATGTGACTATGAAAGTGGAATCACAAAACCAACGTAGGCCTATTTAAGTATAGAACACATTGAAAAGAAATGAGTAGTCAAACATGCATTTGTAACGCGTGAAGAAATTTAGAGTATATAATCACACACTAATATCGTTAAAAAATTAAACAACGAAAAAATACATTTATATTTAAAATAACGAAAATGGAAATAAAATACTAATATATTAATGAAAATGTAGAATAGAAAGAATTCTACATCACTTCTAATATATACTTGTATATAATATATGTTATATCTAATTTATTTTATTCCTATATTCTGTTATTTAGCATAATTCATTCCATGCAGTTTATATATGTATATATATATATATATCTTTTTTTTAACTTGGTATCATAATGTTATTCCACTTAGCTAAGTCATATTCACATTGTTTTCAGACTTCGTTGATGATGGAGCAAGTGTATTAGGAAATGTTTGACACATATTTAAGTAATTTTGTTCTTATAAACATCACCTTTGCTTTCATTATTTGTTTGCCTTCAATTTCCTTTTTTTATGAATCTGTCGTCAACGTGTTTAATTTCGTGAAATTTCAATGCATACTACCATAGGTTTTGTTTGCACAATATAAATTTAAATCGATTATTCACAAACCCAAATATTGTTGAATCAATTAAATTCCACCCTAGCAGCAAACTACACTTTATACTGATTATTATTATCAAATTACGAATGTTAGTGTTTATTTAACAATACACTTTTCCAGTATTATAAAGATCAAACATCCTCTCTCTATTTTTTATTTCATTTTTGTTTTTGCAGTTTACATAACAATGCCTATTTTCCACGTTTGCAGCTTTATTGCGTATTTTAAACCGTCTTTTGTATTCAAAAAGAGTTAGAGGTAATTTCAAACAGAAGAGTTATCTTAAAAGGTTCCTGTTTTTTCTAACAAAAGGTAGTTAAATTCATCACTGTTTCCACGCCCTTTGTGACATAAATGTCTATTTTATGTTTTCCCTGCATGCCATTTCGTGAATCCTAGGACAACTGAAAGAGTGACATTGCAATAGAAGAGAGCTGTTGAAGTGAAAGCACAAACGGAAAGCGTTATCTTTCATCGTTGTTCTTTTTATTGTATTTAAATTTTTACATTCAATTTGAGAAGAGGGATGTAAGTACCTAACGTTAAAGCAAAAGTCGAAATATTATGTGAGTTGCTAAAATTGACCTTGTTACTCATAAACTAATTAGAAGTTTTAACTATTTTTATTCTTCTAACTAAAAATAGGGTAATTATTTAAAATAGTGAATAGATTTGTTTTGTCGCATAATTATGCGAGGACAACAAAAACAAGTATTATCTATTTCAAGATATGACGATAAGAAAGGAAACCAAAGCATAATATTCTTTTAAAAACTTAATGTTAGGTGATGTTTGAGTGTATGAAAAGGGGTTATGTCTGCGGACTTACAACGCTAAAACCAGGTTTGTGTAGCTTTGTGCTTAACTACAACAAGCAAACAAAAGCAAGCATGAGAATGGGTTATTTGCACTTATAAGAACGATTTACGCATGCTAGTGCAGTGGTGTATCGCCGCTACTGCGAGCGGTGGTGCCACTAGAAACACATTTAGCATATTTGTTTGATTTAGAGAAAAAAGTAAGTTCATTTAAAAATGTAATCTCACCATGAACAAATTTTTGACTAGAGTATATCGTATAACTAAAGTTTTTTTAAAAAATGCAGAGCCAAAGGACATAACATTTCGAAGAGGGAGCCTTTAATGTTTATTGTAAAAAAGAAAATATCTCACAACAAAGCATTTTTGACAGAACTGGCTACCAAAATTGCATCCCAGGCTTACCCAGATCAACTCCTTAATCTGCTCATGAGCTATAATCTTTCACATCTTGAAATCAACGACTGTTTTCATGAGAAAGTTGACTGAAAAAAAGAGGAATCACAAAACTTCCATTCGACTACAACTTTATTGTGTATTTTTTTTTTTACTTTGGTGGTTAAACGGGTCTTGGAAACCAATGTTCACTTATAGTAAAAAGTCTGGAGAAATTTTGTCTAAGCTCGATCACAACGTACTTTGCAAAAGCTTGTTGCAATGACAACTGAGATGTCAGGCAATAGTGACCGTCAGATTTAACACGATCGACGATGGACGAAACTGTTCCATGGGCAACATTCAACTTCTCTCTCTTATAGACAATTAATCCGCTGCAGACAGTGAACGGGTACTTAACTGTGATTTTATCACAGAATATTTAATTATTTCTTTATCGGGTTATCAGCGGATCTTCATAAAAGGGTATTAAGAAGTTAAATATTTTACAAGTATTTTTACATTATCGTAAAAGTTTCTAACAGTATCACTGAATTATTTAAAACAAATGCAAATAAAATAGTTTTCGGGAATCAAATAAAACGATAGTAAAATGCGTGTTCTTAGAAATCTGGTAACGTCTGGCATGGTTAACTTTTAAATATTATATTCATAGCGATATTAAATCTCTTACTTCAGTGTCTGCATGGAATAACAAAAACCCGAATATTAGTACTTTCTATGTTAATTCTTTGATAAAATGTAGTAACTTTATAAAACTGTCACGTACACGTCCTTGCAAAAAAAAGTATTTTATGCATTACACACGGAAAAGCTAATAGAAATCTCTTTACCTAACTCGTTTTGATTCTCAACATGACATTTGAAAATAATGGATCGTTGAGTGGCTGAAATCCAGCAGCGTGCGATGAATGTATCCTTCTTTCCCATACTTGAGTTGAAAAATGACTTCTGGGATGATAGGGATCACAAGCTTCCATTACTGCTGACTTCCGATTTACAAAGCAATTTTCCCAGCCGATTAACTTCTATATTCCTCCTTTAGTGATCCAGAAGTGCCAGTAGGAAGACATATATATCTATATATATATATGTAAAGTTTCTTATATGCGTGTGCTTTTCGACCTTTGCTGAATTTGGTAACTAGAAAATTTTTAAATTCTTCAACTTTTCACATGTACAGTCTGAATTATAATGATGTTAATATTTCGTATTCTGAGCGATTTACATATCGCCTAATAGGTTTCCAATAAACTTTATGGCTAAAACAATGACAACAAAAGAAACAAAAACTGAAATAGCCTCCAAACATGCAGATCATTGTTTAAGATGTATTATACATCTATTTTTTTCACAAATGAGATAATGAACATGAACTACTCTTATTTTTCTAATCTACATACCTTCCGTATTATCTCAAACTCTAATATAACCAAAAAACGACACTTCTAACCAAGTAAAGATTTATAGTAACTTGTATTTTTTTTCTTTGAGCGAAAGGTGATTTTTCTTAACGTTATAAGGTAGTAGTGCTTAATCTGGAAATTCCTTTGGATACATTTGTAGTTATATTTTATTGTATATCCAAAGATTTTATAGTCTCATTTTAACGATGATAATTTTTGAGTATCCTTAAAGAAAAGAACTTATGTTATTAGAACTACATTACTTGAGAGTTAATGTACATTTTATGACTTGTTATTAAACCAAAATGTGGATACGATCTTTGCTTTTTGCAGAAATCCAAAGACCACAATATATTTAAGCAAATGAGAAAAAATTAACAGTGAATTTCGCAAAATGCATTTAATGTTTTTTATGTTTGCTTCTTGTATTTTTGCTCAACAAACCTCCCTATTTCTAATAGTGTATCGTTTTTCAGTTTTGAAAGAGAAAAACGTTGAAACTAAAATTCTGAAATTGTCCGCAAAAACTTTTTAAATATTATAGCTCTCATGAAGCAACAAAATTTGAAAATTTTTTCTAGTCTCCATAATCCCTATACATTCTTTCTCATCCATAGTTGATATGTAAGACCTTCACCTTTTTAATCAGTCACATACGTACTATAGAAATAAAAACTATTACATGCATTCTTACAAAGAAGATGTTATCTTCAAAAAAATCTTTTAAAGTTTCGGTTTACCAGAATTAATTTTTATCATCAACCAATGATTACAAATATTTTTAAGTTTGTTTCAGAAAAAAAAACCTTCATATTACCAGCATATTAGATTTTAAGAACATTTCGGAAATTTACTTTCAAAAATGGCATCCCACGAACTTTGTTTTTATTTTTGTAACTATCAGAAAAGGAAACACTTTCAAGTACATTTTGACTGTAACTAATGGTTACTAGCTGAGAACCGCATAGTTTAACTAATTTTCAACATTTCGATAGTAATAATTTAAGATTTGTACATATACTTTAAGTAGAACATATCCTAAATATCATTATATGATTGGTAAATAAGAGAAGAAATTTAGGGATAGCAGTTTAAATTATATTTTCTCCTCTCTAACATTAATGTTAGTCAGAATTAAAATTTGTTTTTATGTAAGTTAAGAGTAACCCAAATCTTAATTGAAACTAAGCACATTATTGTACTTTAATAATTCTTTGAGTTAATTTGAATTGTTTACAAGACATAGCATATAATACAACAAACAAACAACATCTATCTCCAGTTCATAATATCATATGCTGTGCTTAGAGGTGGCTGGCGGAATAGGCACAATACTTACATTTTAGGAGAAACATTTCATACATAGAAAAACCTCATCTGCAATTAACATAAATATTGTCACTTTTTCGTATTCTATAAATATTTTTTTGCGGGTGAGAGGATATTAAATATAGAATATACTAACATATATTATCACCTGACAAAACCATGTATACTTTTGGCTTTTAATAGCAATCTAAATAAATATTTATAGTCGTTTTTAAACATATCAAATTTAATTAAACGAACAACATTTTATGAGACGGACTATAAAATTCATTATGTGTTTATATAAACGATAAATAAGGGTACATATATATATATATATGAGTTTTCTTTCAAATTTTATTTAATTTTTTCGACAGACTGACACTAAACGATCTTTGAAACAAATGCGGTCACAACATGCTTCTACTTAAGAAGAAAATTTTGAGAGAAAGCTTTCAGATCAATGAAATATATATTTTAATACACGCGTTCCACTTATATCAAGTGTTATTTCATCACAACTACGCCTTTATCGTGTAAAAACTGAAAATGCAATTTTGTATATAGCAAACTCACGTCATTCTGCTAAAACAAAGCCTAAGATTATTTTAGTTATAGTTTAAGCTAGGCTAGAAATGACCATAAATAAAACCCTGCGAATGTAAATGTCATCCATTGCCGTGAAAAAACAATATTGTGCTTCTATTTTTCCATAGTCTTTTTGTCTGTCGTCATAACTCTTGTTCCTGAAGATTTATTTTACATTCTTCTTTTACAGTAGGTTAATATATTATTTTAACGCCTAGCACGACGGTATCTTGTTTTATCGCATAGTTTAATGAATGACCATGGTTAAGGAAAGTCTCCTGTTGAAACAGTATGTCTGATGGTGCTATGCTGCGATGTGGACACACTAGACAGTTGGTGACAGTCTTTCCGAATAAATGTTGACGTTCTGTGGACGTGCTCAGAGTATTTTACAGTAACAAGTTAAAAGAATCTACGATCTTGGGAAAAAAAAGTGGTGAGTTATGGGTGGTACGTACTCTTCACGAACAGTGGAGTAGAACATTACATAAAAGGTTAATAATGGAGAAATAAACGAAATCAAGGCCTGAACTCTGCTAGTGGATATGATAAACTTGTCACTGAATAATTTCATTTACTATAGTTAAGCAAGAGAAAAGAGTAGCGAACTTTACAGGATTTCATTTTCATCTACTTAGTTTGAAGATTAAAACCTCATCCCCCATAGTAACATAAGTTGTTTTATGATTCAATGTAATCTCAGGTTGTTTATGAATTATTTGTAACGAAATCTCTGTGGTTTTTGTACTAATTGGCACTAACGTACTTGCTATTTATTTTAATGTGGTATTCTTACATATTATTTTAAATATGTAATAAAAAGGCGTACTTAAACAAAGATTTATAAAGTGAACGAAACGGTGAACACTGTTACAACTAATTTAGAACTCCTTTTTGATCCTAGTCTATAAATATAAAGACTAGCAGTAAAGAAAATATCATTTCTTTATAAGCTTTTGTTATTGGGCAAGTTGGCTTCACAGGCTATTTGTAAAAAACCTCTTACATTTATGTCACTTACTTATGAATATAAGAATGTGTAATAAAATAAAAATCAGATTGTAGATCTAATATGAAACAAACTAAATAGCATTAAAGATTTTACCATTTGAGAAATGGGCTTTGTTAAGTTGCTTTCAGGCACATCATTACGTTTTAAGTGATAATTTCGAAGATATAACGCGGACCCGCTCTGAAAAACATCTTGAAGAAAACCCCAATCTTATCTTCTTTTATCGATGTTTGATTTCACGTATTCTTTCGATGATAAAGAAATCTGAAATATAAATTGCAATCTTGTTTTAAACACTTGTACAATAAGTAGTGTTTAGTCTTAATCTCATGTACGCGTTTTTATTTTATTTGGCTTCTCTAGATACTTAAAAATATATAACAAACAAAAACATTGAGAAGAGAGAACTGTTGTATTACCTACAACGATACTCCAACACTTCAAATTTGTTAGGGCCAGTTTTTTTTGAGTTGAATGTGCCACATGAGACTTATTTCTCCTTTGGTCGCACTGGGTGGCACATTCGTGACAGAAGAAAGACCAGAAAAAGAAAATAGATTATGTGAAATGCAAAGAAAAAACGAGGTATGTCACGACCTATGTAATATTCCCTGCACGAAAATCCGAAGAACATTATTTATGTTAGTTTGCTATCGCTTGGTTAAAGGAAGGAAAAAAGTAGAAATTCAAGTGCAATTCTTAAAAATTAAGTCAGGGTGTCGCCATTAATAGGACAACCTAATCCGCGTGTTCTTGGAGAGATCCAGCAATTGTTGGTCATCAGGACTGTGATAATTTATCTATGTCTGTTTCCACTCTAACCATTCATTTGTCTTCGTTTCAGCGACCCCGCCTTTTTGACGACCGCCTGTCTTATGTTTGCTTCTCAATTTGCAAATTACGAACAAGGTGTGTCAATGACTGATGTGTGAGAACAGATGAGAAGGTTCGTGTGACCTTCTGGGGATGTTTAGTCAAGTCTACGCTCCCATTGTTAAGGCATTCATTAGGTTAGTCGACCTTTCGAGAGGTCAGCACTAACCATCTCGTTGATGACGTGACGAGCGGGCTGCAATAGAAGAGTCATATCAGTAATCTTAAATGATAGCGAGGGACTTTCATTTCCATCAGCTTTCATAATTGTATTTTGATGAAATGATAATCACCCCACTTTTAGTTAACACCATTTTCGTTGATGAGCAGCTTAAAAATTACACACACGTACATAAGCATAATAATAATGAAAGTTTGGATAAAGATGGAACCTCTGATGAACTAAAGTCAAATAAAGGACACATGTTTGAGTATATTGACGTAATGTGAATACTGATTCGTATCATAATTGCAATAGTTAAATAACAGACCAGTGAACTTGTTTTTGTTACTGAGTCATTTAATATAACGAGAGTCTTATTGTACTTCTATTTAGGTCCATAATGTTTGCATACCAAGAACCACTTTTCATCTATTGATAGAGATTCTCTTGTCATGATTTCTCGTAGCACTTTCGCTTTATGCTTAACGGTCATGTACATATTTTCTAACATGAGATATATTAGATCTCATTAGTTGACACTAACTCTGTTTCGATATTTAAAAGAAAAAGTTCTATCCAAACTATTTTAATTCATTCAATTCAATTTAACACAGTCTTTTAAAATTGAACATCATGCGACGATGTATATATTCCAAAACTTTCAATTAATTTTCATTATGTTTTTTGAGGTTAGTTTTAATTATAACTCACATAACGTTCTGGGGGGTTAGCTTTAATTACAGTTTTCATAACGTTTGATCACACATATGTAAAGAGTAATTTCCAAAACTCATAGATAATCTTACTATAGAACTTTTAATGTAATGATATCATCTCCTTTTGTGTGCTCAGAAACACATAAATGCATATAGTTAATAGAAAGGTGGGTTATCTTGATTTTGAAACATTGAAAAATTCAGTTACTTATGAAACATCTGAAAAGTACTACAAGATATTCACAAACATCATAGAGATTCAGCATGTACGAAAAATAGGTCTGTTTAGATTAAATTCCTGTTTCAATTTATTACAAATTATTTTTTATTCAGTGGGATTATTACATAAGCTTTGCAAGTTTTAGAGCAGTTATAATCTGATATCAGGTGTAAATCGTGGGGAAACTATGTGCAATTTACTTGAATTTTATCATAAATCTCAGCCCATTGATGTGTAAGCATTATTCTGGCACGGACATAATTATAATCTGAACAATCGTTTCGTATCGACAAATACGATTTAATAGATATAAGGCATTAATGTTGTCTTTTTTTAGCATCTTAACCTAGAAACTGTATTGTTGTGGGGTCTCTTGTTAATACGTTTATCTGTCGAAACGGAAAGGTGTTGTTATGATTAGTTGTCAATGCATTTAAGTGACAAATGTTTCCTTTGCATTTCCTGGAGTTGGGCCAGATTTATAAAAAGAGAAAAATATATTTGCCTCTTTACACTAGATATAACAAGACAGAGACCAAGGTGACACAGAAATATGGACGAAAATATGCGAAAAAAGGCCCACCCATACTATATATGAGAATTGGAATTAAGGTGATGTGATTTTTTCTTTTCTGTTTGGTTCAAAATGATCTTGAGTGAAAATAATATAATTTCAGATATCATGATTGTTAATTTTGCAAACTAATCCTATCATTTTTAAACTGTTCTATATATATCGGTATTTGACGAATTATAGCGTACTGTGCAATTTGTTATATGGCAACTGATAACCAGTACCAAAAATATTCATGTCAAATGCAAACAGGAAAACACGGTTTCAGTAGTTCTTAGAGCACATTAATTACTAAAAATATAAACTGAGTCACGTTTCATCCTTTTCTGTACTGATAACACAGCAGAAGTGGGGAGAAAATCTGTTGATAAATTTGACCCTACTGAAGATGATGTAAGGATTTGGGGAACATCCCCGTAGTAAATGTGCATTCTTTAATGTCTTTAATAACATCCAGAGTGCGCTTGAATATTATTGCCAATCATGTTACACACAAAGTATCGTATTTCCGCTATGATGGATAATGACTCTTAAAAATAATTATGCAATAATTCGTCGCGATCTTGTTCTCCGAGATGATTTCAAAATGCATAAAAGTAACTTCAATAATTTTCCTTGGTCATTACAATCACCAAGTATAAATTTAAAAGAGTATGTTTGTGATGGGTTTGCGCATCACACTCACCCTTGTAATTTAACGCCAATATCTTCAACGAATTAGGTGTAATCTTCCAATGTCCTGGGAGTCTACGCCACGCAATGTCAAGGCTATTATCGTGACTTAAGATGGTCTAGCGTATAAATTGGCCAGTCAGTGTCCATTATACTTGCATTCTGGAAGCACTGTTTTATGCTTTCGTCGGTATTAATCTTGCCATAAGATTAATATTTTGTACTTCGCTTTCTCTTGTTTTACCAAATAGTACGTTCTTTTGGCACTACACACCATGATTACGCGATTTTATTTTTATTTTTAACATCCATGAAGTGTACTATTACTTTAGAAGTAGAAACTATGCTACTGCATTTATCTTTTATAATAAACCAAGTTACAACTATAATGCAACTGCCTGTCTAAGTAGTTTTATTTTAAAACTGATAATTTCTTTACGAAAGTCTGTGACGATTTATTTACAGTTGTTAGTGTTAACGGAACAAAATAAAATTTATGTTCTTTCACTAATTAATAATTTTCATAATGAAGACATATATATCAGATTTGTTTAAAACATAAACTGTCGTATTCCGAGTTTATCATACGTGCTTTTGTATCCACAATATTAATAGTTTACACCAGAAGAAACATTTTCTCCTGTCAACTTTAAGCTTTAAAGGTGCTTCGCCAATTTTTCGTGACCGGATGATAACCACATCTTCATATATGATTTTATCTAGTGTATCACGTATATCATGGACATAAATGAATCAGATTCTTATTGATCAGTTTGGCTATATGTTATTGTATTCATCCATCTATATGCTAATCTATTTGTTTGTCGGATTCTCTTTGTCGAAAATAATACTTTTATGCTAATTCTAACTAAAGACTCTTTCTTTCTCACACATACATACACACACACACACACACACACTGGCTAACATTTAAAAAAATATATAAAAGATGTTTCTTTCTTTGGAGAATGATTATGATCAGCACAAGACAAAATCTCCACCTGTTCTTCAATGTATTTATCACAGCACATTCTAAAGAGCGATCTGCTCCGTCCTCACTGGATTTACAAGCTAATCCTCTAGCGCACTGATGTGCAGGGTTTATGTAGATAGATTAGTGTAGGTTTATACACATCAACAGTTTCCACAGCCTGTCTAGTAGAGTTAAGATGCCTCTATTACGTGAACTCACGAACTTTTAAAGAGAAATGGATATTGGGTATCGTAACATTATAGATATGATTCAACTGGACAGTTCAACTAGCCTATATACCAGCTCGCTTCTGTTGTATATAATATGCTGGAAAAATGGAAGATTTCTGGAGGTTGCCCAGTTGCCCAAAATGATTTTAGTCCACATTAATTTTGAAATGTGATTTCAAATGAAAGAAGCAAGTGTGATATTGAATCTATTATCTAGGAGTTAAGATCCGAACTCCAGCTTATCCAACGCACGGCGAATCTCCACGCTAAGTTTTCCGGACGGGATGGAGCCAAAAACTAATAATCACTGCCGTAAATTCAAGTCATCTTCTCTTTGTCGTTTTTGACTTTAAACTGGCGTAAAGATCAACGACAAAAAGCATAATGTGAAGCACTGTATCCTGCTACTCATATTTTACTTCTAACCTGATAAAGTTTACATATGAGTAATTTTGTCCATATTTGTAGATTCTTGAAAGCAATATCATGCAGTGGATCTTTTTAATCTGGACTAGACTTGGTGAACTCGCAAGAGTTAAATGAGTCATATTGCTCTGTGTTATTATGACATATTAGACAATGTTTTGCTGCTTACATACCTTTCCAGTGTGATAATGCATCATACCATACTGCACACTGTCACCGGCGTTAGTATGAGACATAACTTCCAGAATTTGTCTTAGCCAACCCGGAAACAACATCTTAATCGAAATCATCCTCTCTGAAATGTTTTAAAATTATGCCTAAGACACAGTTCCCGTGAATTCACTACACCTGGAGCTCCTTTTCTAAAATTACTAGTAGTCTATTCCACCAAATATGTACCAGTAATAGGTGATAAATGTTGGTAACAAGCCCTATGCTGTAATGAACACCAAAACTAGAACTTTCTTTTTTAAATTGGACCCTAACGGTGAAACAAGACATTCTTTCCATTTTCAAGAAAACATATTATCCCAAGACTTTTGGTGATATAGTGTATATCAAAACAGAACAAAAAAGATTTCAATTCTAAAGAACTTGTAGACTCTACCTTGAGTTGAAGAAGACTGATACATTGAAATAAATGACATCTTTTCCAGCAAAAATACATTGGCCTATGAGGAGAGGAAAAGACTGCTCACACTCGTAGTATTATGGAGTCGTAGTAAGTTTCTGACGCATGCCTTAGTTGAAGTTTGTAAATACAGTAGCTATCTACTCTCATTCTGGTAATATGCATATATATATATATATCAAACCAAATATAGAATACTTTGGCTTTAGTTTTTAAGGTTTAACGTAGTTTCAACATTGTGTTAAGATGATTTTACAAAGATTTGTGGCATTAGTGGCGAAGTATTGGTTTCATTTAATGGCAGTTTATAACCAATGATATTTTTGTAAGACCAGTTATGTAGCAGAGTAATTTGTCTGAGATTTCGTAAACCTTTGAAAATGTCATCATTAATCCATAATCCTTAATCGATTCATGATTTCTTATATTTGTATTTCTGTACTTTAATAGTGATTGAACATGTTTATATAACTATATTTTTATTTTTCATAGTTTCTTACTTTCTTTCAGTTCTATCTAACTCCGTATGTAGCTACACAATGGGCTATCTGTGCTCTGCCCACGACGGGTATCGAAACCCGGTTTCTAGCGTTGTAAGTCAACAGACATACGGCTGTGTCACTGGGAGGCTCTTTAAAGAACGATGTTTGCTACGCGTGTTAGAGCTAACGTTCTTAAATGGACGGGAAAACGCTGTAAATCAAACATATAAGTGCTAAGTATATCTCCACGGCTGGAGATGCCAGCGACATGCCACTATTAGCATATAGAAATCGTTTACATAAAATCTGATTAACACTTTATACTACTCACCAGTTTTTTGTTGTGTTTGTTTGTTTTTCGTTTTGTATTGTTGCTTAATAACCCTCCGCGGATTAATTAATCCTTCATCATTCCGTTCTACGTTATATTTCTCATAAATCTTAGATGCTTTGAAATTAGTCTTTAAAAGAAATAAAAAAGATATATGTATTTCGGCAAATAATAGTATACATCGTGTTAGTTGCATGCCAAATTTAACTATATCGTGTGTTTAAAATCTGTAAGACAACTCTGGAAGATACTCAATATTTAGAGTGTTTAAAGTTGACTTGTATCAATACGAAAGTTGTACATATCTCTTTTTCTTCTGATTAGCGATGAGAATGAATGATTAAGAGTAGACCTTTAATGATTTTATAAAATATGCTTAAATTGCTGACATCTTTAAGGAGTCACAAATACTATCAAAATTATGATAATTTATATTCAAGTGGGTAAAGAATTTTAAACGATTTAACAAAACGCGATTATCAGTTTATAATTTGGTTTAGTAGCGTGATTGTAATTTTTTATTTTACTTTGATTGTTAATACAAGTTAATCATATTTTTTTTTAAGTTTAAAAACTGATTCTAGAAGCTACAGCCGGACCACACACAGTTGTTGTTGTTTTCATTGGAATACTTTATAAAGTTGCAATCTAAGACATACGCGGATTCTAATGATACCTTCTTTACATTCAAAGTAGCTGAGTTGATGTTGCCAGACAATGTTTTACAACTTTAGTTCTTAAGTGTTTATCATGAGTTTGCATTCTGCAGTGTAAGTTAAGGAGAAACCATAGATGATGGAGTAACTTAAAGTAGCCAGTTCCAGTTACACTCTCAATTTGAAACAGGCTAGAACGATGTCACTTTAATATCAAATATATCTCATACGTAAATGCCAGTTGAGTTTAACTCGTTACTCGTTTGAAACCACATGTAATTCACTGGATAACTCCCTGCATAGTAAAAGAATATACACAATGTCAGCCTTTACTGCTTTGTTAACGTTAAGCATTAAGTAAAAGTTAATACAAATATATCTGTATTTTTTTCGTAAGGCAAATAATTATAGAAAAGAATTGAAGTGTCTTCATTATATTTGTGTTTCTTACCATTAATACCAGATATTTTTGAGATTTAGTATGTTTAAAATTATAAGAAATGATTAATAAGAAAATCCAGTTAAAACCAGTTAATAAATCAGAAGTAAAAAGTTATTTACGTATTAATTAATGAAACTAATTATATATACCAACAGATTATAAAGTGTCATAAACCAATACTCAAAACACTGAAACTTATCGTGATTAGAATGCATTGAACCCCCATCAATATTTCCAGCAATAATTATAATGTATGTATGGTGTTTTCAGATATTGTTTACTCACCACAGTGAACATATAAGATTTCAAGCTTCTAAGATTTAGGCTACTGTACATCCATATATTGAGCTATATAAGATCGTTGATTTATTTCAGTAACTACGAACAAATGGGTATTTAAGAAGGATACATATTCATTGCACTACGTTTCCTCACAGTAAAACACTATGATTACCTATAAAATTATTCAAAAACTCATACAGATTGAAGCTGTTTTAATCGTGCATTTGTCCGACAATAGTTTACAGTATCTCCTAGTCAAGTATATTTGAACGCGAAATACCTGAAAGATTTCTTTATTTTTTGCTATATCTTCATGATTTCCAAACTGCTTCGCGCCTTCATTTTTCAGAATTCGCAAAATTATCTTCACATTTTTACTTCAGCAAGTAAAACCCTATAAATTCACATTTTTCTTAAGTTTAAAAATTTAATCTAGTAGCTACAGCCGGCTGAATAATGCACGGACCAGACATGGTTGTTATTGTTTTCATTGAAGTACTTTATAAAGTTACAATCTAAGACATACGCGGATACTAAAGATACCTTCTTGACATTCAACGTAGTTAAGTTGATGTTGCCAGACAATGTTTTACAACTTCAGTAAATAAATTTTAACTTTGATTATGCTTTCCATTGCAATGGGCTTGCTTAGACAAGTAAACTCGCCTGGTAAATGACAAAGACAACTAACCTCGTATGGATACAATTACCTTCGATAAGTTTTTTTTTCTGCATGAGACAGTTGTAATATTATGGATTCCTGTAAATATAATGTGTATACAGGTATACTTCTATGCTAAAACATATCCAACAAATTATTTTAGCGGCAGATTCATCACGAGCAACCAATGCTGTATGCTTTTGCGTTCCTCATGCGTTTGAGTTTGATGTTAATAAGATGTTATGGAAAGAAAAATCTTGAAGATCCATAAATATGTTATTTCTTAGTTTTTGTAACCGTAAAAAGAGCGAATCTCTATAACAGGATAAGAATGGATAAGCTAAAAATCCTCCTTATTAAGTAATTGGTAAGTTGATAGTGCAGAAAGTCTGATTAAAATAAATATTAGTAACCAAGACATTTTCTTTACATCAATCTCAACAAAATAGCTCATCCATTGCACTTCCCGAAGGAATATTTTTAATCTATGCAACTTGATATATATATAGTTTCATTAAATCTAAAACTAATAAAGATTCAGTTGAACATTAAATAAACATTCCCCTTCACAATTTCAGCGGTTTAATATATATGATACAATTAAAAGATGCACCCAGAAACAACAATAATATGATATACTAAACAGTTTCTAGCAAGTATTAACGCAAAGATCGCCGAATCATTGGAACAGAATAAAACACCATTGTTTTACTAAAATATAACTGTTGAAATTTCTTAGCCTAAGAATATCAACTATATCACAAAATATTCGTAAAACTTTCCGAACACTAATTAAAACTTCGCCGTTTATAGGAAATGTTCTATAATATCATAGAGATTTTTATACCATATAATGTTGTACTCTTTGCAATATATAATTCAAACTTGATTCTTTCTTGATAGTAAACGACTGATGTTGACAGATATTTTGTTAAAATTGTAAACAGTTTCTGAGTTTCTTTTCCCTTAATAAAGGACCTAATTATCATATGAGTTTCTCTAACTTATAGATGCAACATCATATCATGATCTATTTTCATTAAAGCATCCGTGAGGTTGTTTTAAACATAATATCAAAATATGATAGAAGTTTATAAGCAAATAAGAATCTAAGGTTCACGATATATATTTATTTATACAATGACAAGATATTCATGTGTTTGTTATGCAGTTTGTTACTATTATTATGGGCTATTTGGAAGCGGTTTTGTAGTATCACGATTATTCTCCATATCAGGCAACATATCTAGATAAGTATTATATATAATAAACAAAATCCTAAAACTAAGTTATTTGATATGAAAAAAATAACTGTTTTGCATTTTTAGCGCAATGTTCTGTGTTCTTCGCATTGATCAAACGTCGAATTTAGCATTACAAGCCCTCAAAGCTACTGTTGAACCATCGATGGACTATACTAGTATCATCAGTTTACAAACATATATATAAAATATAACATCAAGTCAACTAAAAATCAACTTCAAGAAACATTGAAGTTCAAATTTAAGTTTCAAAATTCTTGATCGTTTAATATAATTTTAAATACCTTTTTAGAGTATAATAAAAGTTTTATAAGTTCATAAAGCTGGAGATTAGTTGAACTTCTTCGAAAGCGCTTATAAATAGACCAAAAAGAATACAAAAAGTAAATAAAATAAAAATATTAGTTACATACCTTTGGATTTTCCTGTATAAGTTTGTGTGGTTGTCTTAGGACTTTTTGACGCGCATGCGCACGTAAACACATTTACAGAATATAAATTTTTAGCACATTTTTTTAAATACTCATCAAATACATGTTTAACCAAGCAATAAACAGACGACGGTGCAACGTACGCAGCATTTTCACCATCTATACCACCAAGTTTTGTGTTACTGAAAGGTAATAATTTTTACTTCGTATAGAGTCAAGCATATCATTTTACCATGATACAGCGATATGACATAAAATTAAAATCCTTGTTAATACTTGGTTTAAATATGAAAAAGCATTAAGTCCACTACAACTGCGTTTAGAAATCAAGTAAGCAAACATTAACGTCACACACAGAAGAACACAAAGACTGCCGGAACAAAAGACTTTTTTTTTCACCCTAACATAGTGTTTGAGTTTGGTTCTAAAATTGCTAAATGATTCATGTGAAGCTGTGTTTCATCAATGTGAAGTTTTGGGCTCTATTATAAAGACGCTGGTTGTAAAATCCAGCTGTTAAACGTCGTAAAATAAAATAAATTTATAAACACATCTCAAAACCAGGAAACATTTAATCGTGTAAAATCTAAATCGATAATATATGCTTGTTTATGTTACATTTCAGTTAGGTGTACAAAATCTTTATTAATTACTTGTAAGATCAATATTGGGATTCTTTACATATATGGAAAACAACAGTAATATAACTACTTCGAGCATAAAAGTTACACAGGGAGTAAACTTTACGAAAGACATATCTGTTTAGATCGAAAAACGCTTTCCTGAAAGTGGCGATGGATAATATTTGAATAACAAGAATAATGATAAAATTCAAGACTGAAGTTAAATATACCCATGAGACACAGCACAATTTATAGATATTTCTGTGTATTATAACTGATGTCGATCCAAGGCCCAAACATTATGTAGAATGTGATATTTTGAACGCGTTTGATCGCAGTTGTTCAATACATTTATCTAATTCAATATCTTTTACGATCATAAAAAATAAATATATACGACTTCGCTAGTAAAATTGTGTTAATCTTCTCATAATTCTACCTCAAATGCCTTACAAAAATCAGTTATCTCAAATAGGATGGTGATGTGCACAATGTACAAAAGCTAAAAAATCGTATTAATTTATACATTTCACTTTTCTGTTACTGTTTTGCTGAGAAAATCGTTTACCGATTGCACAAGTTTAATTCTTTTTATCCTTATATATTATTACACAGTCTTCTTTACTTTCATTCAGAAGTTTTCTTTTTACTAGCTAACATGGGCCTGATAGTCTGAACCTTGGAAGAAACGCAGTGTATATTTTCAGAAAGCTGCAGGAATAGATGTCCGAATCGTCTTAATCTTAAATTATTGTTTTTTTTTTCTGTAATTATCATTGAATCTAATTAGTATTGTTTTGATATTAATATATCAATTTCAATAAGGTGTTGTCCCACGATGGGTCAGCGGCAACTTTACAAATTTTCAATGGTAAGATCCGGGGTTTGAGTTCTCGCAGTGGACGGACTGTAGATAGCCATTGTGTAGCTTTGCTAAGAAAACAACTACAGTAACGTGCCCTTGAGAACCTATAAAACATAAAATTAAAACTTGACACTGATATTAAACTGAAACAAACTTGAAAAGCCCTAGGACCTTCAGTCGTTAATACGTAGTCTCATCCTTTCTGGAAACGTAATGTCAATAAAGTTAGTTCAGAAAATAAAATCTGATATTCATGTTTCCTGATAATGGAAAAGAGCATCTGATGCTAAAAAACTCATGCCGAGAACAAACTAACACAGCTTACAGTAAAAAGTAGCTATCACGCTTTACCAATGAAAATACTCTAATGCACTCTAGCAGTAAAAAAGAAAGTAGGCTTAGTTAAAGTAAAAATCAGTTTACATAAATGAAAGCAAATAAAATATTCCATATAAATATGTATATATTCTACATTTTCCCAAGCCTAATACTGAACTAGAAGAAACTAATTTTTCAGATATCAAATTCTAAGGTCATCTTTTGATCATCTCAATTTTTCTACTATAGTCCAAATAACCTCAGGGGTGTTCATATTAGGCCAACCCATAACTGTGTGTACCCCACCAGCTTGTTTACTGTCAAGATTTCGTTTAAGCATTTCTTCTGCATGCTTGAGGTCATTATTGTTGGAGGATGAATCGTCACACGATAAGTTGTGTTCCTGAGGGACTGGCATGATGGATCAGAATGTACATGTACTTGTCAGCAGTCATGGTGCTATCAGTGTTGTCTTTATTTTTTCTCTAGAGTCAAGTGCTTCTCGTTACGTTTATTCATTAGAAGCCAGATGATATTGTCAACAGCGTGTTCAATCAACTTGATCAATATAACAGATCATGTTCATAAAGGGTTTCGAACTGCGTCAGTGGGATCTTTTTACTGTAAGTTTGTTATTATGGACAAATACGATCTTCTATAGTGGCTATAGTGATTCATAGAGGCAAAGCATTTAATATATAGAGTATTGTTTATTCTACTTGAAAATGACAAAACAACAAAAGGAGCAAAACAAAATTATTAACCTCATTTAAACCAACTTCATTTAATAAATTTAAAAACACTTGCTATCGTCATGACCCATTTTTGATTGCAGCTCCCCACTTTCTTATCGCCAATAATAGCAAGTGCTGAAGTGTTTGTCTATCGTCAGAACTAGCATCTCTTGCAAAAGCTGAAAA
>NW_013665958.1:126876-157946 GCF_000517525.1 Limulus polyphemus | reverse complement strand
CTTCAAGATCTTGTTTTTGTTATCTTACGCCTTTTAATGAAGATGGGAACATTGACAGGGAAATAATATAATAACCAATGATCGGCGAGAGGTTTTCGTTTATAAAATTTTGTTGTTGTTCTCTACTTGATTTTGTATTTTATTACCTCGTCTCCATAGTTACTATTTGCAAATAGTCAATAATATTGTAGGTCCATTTTATTGTTGTTCTTTCTACGCGCCGTTATAACACATTTTCATCTCATCATTTAATTTCTGTTGTGCATGTATTGTTTTATGGTTATTACAAAAACATTTATTATGGTGCAATAATCATTAATTGTCAATTTCGTCATTAAATACTGCACCAAATACAAAATAGATAGCACCATTAAATTTCTTGTAAAAACTGGTTGTTATGAAGTTATTTTAAAATTTGTAAGTTCAAACGTTTGGTTTCCTAAAGCGAACAAAATAAAGAAATAAACAAACTTCCTATTTTATATATATAGATTTATCATCTTTAAGTAGATAAATAGGGGTATGACCGTGTATTTCATCGCGTTTTATTTAAACGACGATAAAATGTTCTTTTTACCTGTTTCTCAAATTGTATAGGAAATAAAAACAGTCGTATAAAGTAAACAAAATCTTAAATTACTAAACGTACAAATCCTTGGTTTTGCAAGGCCAAAAGCTTAGCATTAATTATACTAATTTTACTATTTGTTGGATGTAGTGTTTAAAATTCTACTTAAAACTTTTCACGTCAGTAACCATATAAAGCTCATCAGCAATCCAATAGATATGGGTGTTACATAAATTAATAAGGATATGAGCGTGAACTGGTTAAGTAATGTAACCTTATATTCGTGGCCTCGTAATCTGGTGTTCAGTCTCCTTGTCGTTAGATACCACATATGTTCTTACTTGTTAAAGCCATTTTTCTTATTTTACCGCATGATAATGTTAATTCTCAGGTATAAAATTTACCTATCTTCCTGCTGGAATGGATGACTGCTCTTCCATCAACCATTTAATATGCAACCATATACTTTCAAGCTATCGTAATTAACTTATTAAACAAGCTTACTTTATCTAAAACTAGAAGAGATTTCGATAATAATGCTTTAATCGCCCATTTTTCTCAGCAAAATATACTTGGTTCATCACAAGAAAGAAGTCCAATGATTTCACCTTCCAGAGTCAACAAGTGTATCAAGCTTTAAAAAACTTCAGACTTGCCTAATGTAAACGGTTACAAGTTCGAGGAAGAAATAAATTGTATACGAGTTCACTGCTGAATATATGTGAACATTTTCATATGTATACATATATATATATATAATTGGCCTTGGCCATATCACGTTTAGAATATTTTCGCTTCAGTACTGTGTTTACTTTGTTCACATGTTTTATCATTGGGTATCTTCCAATACTTAAAGCAGGTATTGTTCTTCATTTAACACTTTATTTGCTGGTTTTGAAGTATTGTCATGTTATATGCTTGATTTAACTTTCGGTATATACTTGTAAATGTAAACAAAATTTTTAATCTACATAGGTAGAAGTGTTGTAGCCTGTTAAGGTAAGTCCGATATTATTTTCATGATTAAACACGAACATTCGATTACTTTTAATATGGAAACGGCCATCAGGAATACACCTTACTTTCAGAAAAGACCAAGTTAGATTAATTGAAACATCTATTGCACACCAGTGAAACTATATAAACTGCTACCGTTTACTAATTGTATGAATACATTCACCACAAATAAATTCCATATGGGTCTATTTTAGTAACAATGACATTATATTCATATGATTTAATAATCTCTCTTTCACAATACTGACCATTTTTACACAACTTAAAACATTTTGTTTGATAACACTGGCGTTTTGGATATGACTTAATACCTTTCATTTCATAACACGGACGTTTTAATACTATATAATATTTTTTGGTCAAATACTTAGATATTTCGTATAATTTAAAAACCTGGAAAACGAGGAAAGTTTCATTGTCATAATCAATACTGAGGTTTATTTTATGTTACTGAAAGTAATGCAGATTCCAGAATATAAGATAAAACTTCAGAAAACTATACTATGTATGTTCCTAGTAGTTTCTCTATTATTTTTAACCCATATTTATCTGTATCTTTTTAATACATTCTGTCTTTCCCCCAGCTCTATCTTCCTTTTTATGTATATATATATATATAAGTTATGTTTATTGTGTGTACACAGAACATGATGTTACTAGTGAAATATTAGAGCATGGTTTTGTGTTTATAAAGTTGACTTTATTATTTAGATGGTAAAAGAACAATTTGAGTCTAATACCTTAATATTGCCATCGGCACTTATCTACACAATATAAACCTGTGACAACGCTAGCAAAGCTCACTTGTACAGAATCTTCGTTGTGCAGTATGAACCCCTATTAACGCTAGCAAAGCTCCATTAGTATAGAACCTTTCTTGTGCAATATACATCTCTATAACAATGTTAGCAAAGCTCACTTCGTATAGAATCTTCGTTGTATATAATATACACCTATAACAATGTTAGCAAAGTTCACTTCGTATAGAATCTTCGTTGTATATAATATACACCTATAACAACGTTAGCAAAGTTCACTTCGTATAGAATCTTCGTTGTATATAATATACACCTATAACAACGTTAGCAAAGTTCACTTCGTATACAATCTTCGTTGTATATAATATACACCTATAACAACGTTAGCAAAGCACACTTCGTATAGAATCTTCGTTGTATATAATATACACCTATAACAACGTTAGCAAAGTTCACTTCGTATACAATCATCGTTGTTAAAGTAGTCAGTATGTTGGAATAATTAAGTTTTTGTTCTGAACAGATAAACGAGCTGTTGTAACTCCCACCTATCTGCTGATAAAACTGTTTAATCACTCTCTTCGTAAACACAATAAACTTATGATTATTTTTGTTTCCTATTATGATCTATAAATTAAATATTAATTTAAAGACGTTTCTAATAACCAGCCAGACAAACAGCAGGATGTTTCGTGACATTTAGACATTCTCGTGCCATGAAAGCACCTGAAACAAGAGACAACGACGTAGGACAAATGAACCCGCCACTACCTAATTGTGTAATTCCATCAGAAACCGTCGCTTCCCAGGTGTTTTTCGTTTCTTTCTCACGCAGTCGGCCTCATACCACTGTCGTGTAAGCTGGCTAACTACTTAATGTTAAACTGCTGATTATGTCAGACTATAGTCATGCAAGTTGGGAAGTTGTCTCGTTACTACGTATTAAACAGGAGGTCTTTCGATATGAATACTTCACAGGAAGAGCCGTAAGACTCCTTTGCGTATGTTGCAAATTGTTAGTCCGTCTGTCGGTGATGATACACTGAAATGTAATTAAAAAATTGCATTATCATCTGTCTCAAAAATGGTTATAGGTAAGTGATGTTAGCTCTACAGAAAAACAAAACATATCGTCGAGGAAAGAAAAATATGTATTCAGCATATTCATGGCTTTTTACAACATCCTTTTTACACGTAGTCAGACTAAAAGCTCCTTTCGTTATTTTAAATTCAATTTTAGGCATACATTATAAAAACTAAGTACAGAGATAATTGCTACTTGTATTTGTAATTATAATTTCGATATTAATGACTGAATTTTGACATTTATATGATCAACATGATCAACCGTCTTGTAAAATTATTTTTATAAACAGTTGTTTTGTTTCTTTGTGTAATTTCTTCTGCTACAAAATAACGTATGTAACCATCACTGTAATGTTTATTGGCTTCTTCAAACTTCGAAAAATGTCGCTTAATTCCTAGAAACACGCGTGATTCCCACGCCTCATTCTATGAAATTTCTTGAATGTGCCTTAAAGATAAAATGCCGTGTTTATAGATGAAGCTTTGAAGAATAGTGAAAACGCCAAACTCTATAATGTTCTTTAGTAAGTATGAAAAAAATGTGTGTACATATACATATAGTACGAAAACCAAAGCAATTTAATGAATTTAAATCCTCAAGAAGAAAAGCATTTAAACAGCATTTCCAAATCTAACTTGGTAATAATTAGGTACACTATGAAAATAATGCTTAAAGAAACGTAGCAAAAAGAACGCACAAACACTTACACGACGATACAAATTATAGTGCAGGGAATTACAAGATGTATGTTGGGGTTTAAGGAACATAGAGAATTGGACTTACGAAACGGTGGGGATACACCGTTTATCAGATTTAACCTCATTTCGCTTACCTTTTAGGAAATAAATAATATGTGATGCTCAAGCCCATACACCTATTTCACCTTTCACTGCATGAACCCAGCATTCACTAATATTATTGAGAGTTTTGGTTTAAAAAACTAGAGAATATTGTTACTATAATAGTATTATTTGAAATTAACATCTATGGTTCATTAGACACTTTAGTTGTTTACAGCTTGACTAACTCTTTAACAATCCTTGGAGGCGAGAAGCCTACTTCAGGAGGCAGAATGTAATTATCACCCCAGTGGTCCCTTTTGAATAAGTTCTTGGTTTCATGTATTTTTCTTTTTCCGTTCGTTCTAAACAGCCACCTTTCCACAACTGGCTGCAGACAGTATATATATATATATATGGTATACATTGTGGGCCTTGAGTATCACATATGTTTTTTTTTAACAGGTGAGGTATGTGAATTGAGGTCAAATCTGGTAGACGATTTTACCTCTACAATGTAGGTCCTATTCATCAAATCCCAGTTTAAGTCTTATCATTTCCCCATGCTATAATATGTAAAGGGTGTTATAGTCTGTGTTGTCCTCCTTGCTTTCGTTTCAGTATGTCTGATTTTCACAGTCTGCATACATTCATACATGTAACTTTAGCTATAACTTTAAAGTTTTCAAATCTTATCAGACACGCGCTTTAACATAAGCAACACCTATTTATTGTAATTTAGTATCCGAAGACTTTAAAATATTGATGTTACGTGGCTTAATCTAACTTTATTTATCGTATTTAAATAAGTAAAGCATATTCACAACAGTTATTTTTATGAAAATCCTAGTTCAATATAAGAAAATATAAAATATCACCCAGTCTTGTTGTTTTTGTTATGCCTGAGTTAAGAGATCTATATTTACATTCAGAAAACTCGCATTCTCTGCAGACATGATGACAACTTAGTTCACGTGCTACATTTCTCTATCTGTAAAATGTATCATTATATGTAGATCTGAATGAACGTAAATACACAGTTAATCATAAAAACTTTAGTAAAACTGTATGATTTACACAAGTTATTTCGTTCCAAATTTGTTTTGTGTGTCACAATTCCCACGTGAATATATATATATATATATACATATATACGGGTTATGTTGCGCAATGAAAAAAAGCAAATGCAGTAAAGTTTCCATTTTGGCATTTTTGTATTAGAACAAAAGTCATTATTTTATTGGGGAGAGCGATGAAGAAATTGATAAGTAAAGAATTTAAACAAAAAGAGAAGTTTAAACTTGTTAATGTTTCCTCGAAGAAGCCTTCTAGGAGAAAGATCGGAGGAATGGGGGATTCCTCCGAATCAAGTCGTATATTATTTGTATGTTTTATGAATGTCTTCTGCATACACTAAATTATTTAGACGGTATTAAACTCTACAAGAGTAAAAGGTGTTTCAACTACAGAAAGTGTATTTTATTTTGAACAATAAAAATTGGAAAGTAAAATGCACAATACCGTGTATGTTAGCCAATTTAACGCGTCCTATTTAGTCCTATACAGTCTGTATATGATTGAAGAGGATATATAAAAGTATCGAAACTAGTTTCTTGGTCTTTGTGTATGGCTTAAGTTTTACGTTAATTAATAATTAAAGGCTTAGTATGAGCTAATCTATGTAACCTCGAGTATTTTAAGAACTTTCCTGTACCACAATGATGCCTATTAAAGCTACTTCTAAGTATTTCGTCATAGAATGAAATGTTAAACTGAATATTAGGGCTTATTTCAAAATCTAGCTACTAACACGTTCAAGGTCTATAGTTTATTTATTTATATTTGTGTTTATGATATTCTCTAGCTTCTTTGTTTTTTTGTTTAAGTTTTACTTACTCAACAGTCAATTTAATTGCGTTATTTATTTATTTATTTAAATTTGGCAATGACATTTCAATGTGATAAAAATCCTTCACTTTTTTTGCTCACACTGCAACACAGTGTATAATTCCTTTCTCTCTACCAAACGCGAGGTCTTACCTTTGTTCAGCTGCTCTGCGCGCTGATTTTTTTTTATTTTCTTTTAGGTTGTTATAGCTATCTCTTCGTGGATGCAGCTCATTAAATCGAAGGGAATATTGCCGTAAGCCGGGAGTGGACAGACATTATTTCTATAGCGACGGCTGCTCAGAACGTCCCAATCCTTATACCATAAAATGTCAAGCCATGAATATGCCAGGACAGGCTTTCCATAAAAAAGGCAAAACCAAGTATCCTCAAAACAACTCTTCAAGATGATTGGATAACAATTTTCCACTCATTTTAGCCGTATTTCTTTCCGTCCTCCTGTACGAGTTCCTTAATTTTAGTGTCGCGCGTCCCTTTATACAGCTGCTTTTGAAGCAATGCAAAGCCGACCTTTGTGAAAAAGTGGTTGGTTCTCTTACACTAGAAAATTATTTATCATTCCGTTAACGTTTAGCGTATAAAACAGCCTTCCTTTTAATTAATTTAAAGTGATAAATCCCAAAATAAATTTACCTTCCACATGATATGTATTAAAGGTTGATTAGAAAAGTTTGTGTTTGTTTGTTATAGCAAAGCCACATCGGGCTATCTACTGTGTCCACCGAGGGGAATCGAACCCTGATTTTAGCGTTGTAAATCCGAAGACTTACCGTTGTCCCACAGGGGGACTTAGAAACGTTAGACGAGAGTGATCGAAACTAATGCCATGATTGTAAAAGCAACGGTTACGAAAGTCGAAAGGTATGGACATAATTTAAAATGTTTGGAAACTCCAGTTCTTTGACGCTTCGTTATTTTTTTAAAAAATTAAACAAGCATGCCTCTTCATTTCTATGTGTGATTCATTTCTTTCAGTTTTTCACGCAACATTTCTAAAAGGATCACAACATCTCAACGATTAAAGATATCACATGTTTGTCTTAGTAATAAAACAATAATATATTTTCAAACTGATAATGACACATCTTTATTAACATAACTTTTAAGATAGAAAGCTTCAAATGATCAAAAGTCAATCTTTATTATTATGTTTCTCATATCTTAACTTCAATGACGACTCATTTTACCTCCCTCTTTATGTACATTTTAAAGATTACGTTAGTAACTAGTGTCCCTGGTGGGTCAGCGGTAAGTTTACGGATTTACATTAATAGAACAACAACTATAGGACATTACCATAAATAAAAAAGTGGAAAAGAGTTAGAGGTATACTTTTACTTTATTTATAGTGAGTAAAAAAATAGAATCAAGTAGACATATTAAATAATTAGGAAATATGTTTAAGGAAATATATTTAGTTGCAGTTATAGCAACATTGTATCAAAATTCAATTTATGGCATTCCATAAGTTGCCAAGTTTTGCCACGTGTTTTACTTTTCTATTTTCATATAAATTTGGATTAATCTAATTTATCTTCTATGAATGAGAATCCTAAAAATTTTAAGAAGACAAACTATACTCGTACATTAATAGTCACTGATAAGATAAATGCAAACTTCATTCAGCTCCACACGCACACCACCCTTTCAACTGAAGTGAAAATGGAGATATTGCGATAATTTCCTCGACTCAGTATCAAACCCGAGACTATTCGCACAATTGGCTAGTGCTCTACTTCCAGCTGAGCTAAAGGACTGACCTGATAGCACTTGCTAGTAAGACACTGTTTTCTCGACAATTCCACAGTATCAGTATACGCAAAGAAAATGAAAAGACAAAGAAACTGAATTATTTTAGTATATATATATATATGTATACACACACATACACACACTTGTAGAATTCACATAATCACATATTTACATAACATTGCCTTTTTCAGACGGAACAAAAAACAAACGTCAAATCATGATTTTTTTTACTTGTATGTCCGGGTTATTAACAACTATAACAATTTTAATACCAATACTTTACATTTATTCTTTCATGACTGAATGAAAATAAACACGTAAAGTCGAGTAGATATTTCATTCAAATGATGTAATCCTGAACATTATAAAAAGCTAAAGTACATACATTCGTCGATATACAGCAGGATTTTTACATTAAAACTAAAATTTCGACGCTTGTTTTGCTCCTGAATTACAGGTTGATTTAGAAAGTTTACAATACAGAATAATTATAAATGTTGTTCAGTCTTGAAAGAACATGTACAAAAACTTGTTTTTTCTTAAACCAGCAAAGGTTATAAAAAATAAAAGAAAAATTAAGTTAGGTTTAAGTCAATCGTTTTTGTTTTTTTTAATTATGCACAAAGCTACACAAGGGCTATCTGTGCTCTGCCCACCACGGGTATCGAAACCCGGTTTCTAGCGTTGTAAGTCCGCAGACATACCGCTGTGCCAATGGGGGCAATTTTAGAAGGAAGCATGGGCTTTATTTGGAATTTCTTAATATTGTGCTTATGATATCACACTTATAAACAATTAAATAGTATCATATAAGTTAAAGCTTTATTGAGCTGACAAAACTATTGTTTTATAATGTTGAGTTAACAAAAGTTCACCATACATTAACATTGATTGTCTGAAGAAAATTAAGCTTCGGTAAACACATTATTGTACCCCGGTAGGACAGCGGTAAGTCTTCAGACTTACAACGCAAAAATCAGCGGTTCGATTCCTCTTGGTGGACACAGCAAATAGCCCGATGTGGCTTTGCTATAAGAAGACACACACAGACTTATTACTTCCTTCAGAGATATGGGAGTGATATCAAAGATATATTTAATTTTCTCAAGATCAACGCATCATTACAGAAACAATGAAAGTGTCAAATAATCAGCGAAGAATGCCTTTTTTTTCATCATATTTCTCCCTTAACAGTCCATAAGCTTTCCCACGAGGAAATGATAAGCCTTAAGAGTGACGGTCAAGTTCCCGTAAAATGACGGCGCGATCAGGCGAAGATGGTCGTGAGCACCTTCCCGTATGTAGTTAAATCTGCAAGACCGTGTCAAGTGGAATCAGTAGACCCTTATTTGGGTGATGAATTATGTCGCACTCTCGGGGATATTTCAAACCTAAGGAGCCAGCGTTATAGCCTCCCCAGATTTTCATAGTTAGCGTTTCATGGGCTTATTCTGATTATCTCCAGACGATTGTATGTTTGATATACCTGTACGACCCGAAACACTGTACACGATAGACGAATGTTGGGCTCTTATCATATTAGTATACCATTGATACGCTCAAGTGTACAAACGTTTCGTTATAATGTGTGGCCGAGAGAAACTGCCCGGAATAGTTTACTATTTACTGTTATAGCTTTAAAGTGTGTCACGATAAAAGCTATACACGTAAGTTCATTATTCTAGATATTATCTTGTAACATACCTTCTCGTTTTACAGCACACCAGATAATATAAGCATATTTACAGATTACCCGGTTATTCTGGTTTGATTTAATTATCCAAATTTTTATGTCTAAAACAATCTACTGAAAAATAAAACCTAAATCACAATCTTACTTTTGGGTGTTATCATTATAGATGTGCTTAATAGAAGAAAGTAATTTTAATAGTTAGAATTAGATAGTCGTGTAAGATAATCTGCAATATATCTCATACATCTACATAAGCATCGAAGAAGGTTGTTTTGGTTACTCTACATATTGTTTAACTCAAACACACACAAAAATCGTCGATGAATTTTCACTGCTATACTTTAGAGGGAACGATTTGTGTTTATCATTAAAGGTAAATATTTTCTGCTAAGCCTTTGTGACAGGCTTTGGGCTGTGTACAACAATATATAAATAAGTTTCTCGGTGTATTTAGAAACAAATGTTTACAATTTAAGCTTTAAAAATAATTAATCTTTACCTTCTGATGTTAGTAATTACGTTTGCATAAATGATTGGAGCTTTGTTTGTTGCAGTACTTTAAATGTTTGATGGCAATATAAATAATTGTAAATCAATAAAAAATCAATAGTTATTTTAAAATATATTAGAGCAAAGCATTTTTACCATCTAAGACTGTGGGAAAGGACATATGAAGACAAAACAGACTGAGAACTATTAAAAGAGTGTATTGATGAATGAATAATGTTACCACTCATCCAGGCATAATAGAAATAGATGAAGATAAAACACTGGTTCGTTATCCACTTCACTGCTTCGAAGAATTCTACTTTGATTATAGATTAATGCTGAAACAAAATGTTTTGTTTTCAGAAAAAAATACAAAGCCAATACGCTAAGAGAAGTCATTGTAGTGTATTTAATAAGTTTCCTGCAGGTAGTATAGTAAATTATAAAAGACAACCTTCTATACTTTTGAATACTCTCAAATAAATGGGAATAACTAGCTCCGATATTGAACAGGCATTCGTAAAGTCACTTTTCTTTAAGTCTCACGCAGTTAAAAACTCTAAGTTTTAATTTGTGCGGAGGCAGCAACACGAGAACTGCAAGCTTGTAACAGATAAACATTGTCCAGACGACTGTACAGACATAAAGGCGACACGAGACCTAAATTGGCCTGGTCGTCATGGCCAATCCGTGGTCTTTATCTATCAGAAATGGACCGTTTTTCTTATGAAAGTTCTTGTCGCTTGATATACAAGATCCGGGAGTTTGAGAAGAACATGTAGTCACAGTCCGACAAATTCGGCACCGCTCTTGTGTCCCTCGGGCGGGATCCATCTCCAGAGAGGAAATGTGGTCAACGTTTCTTGCCTTATCTTCCTCCTGTCAAGACCTAGAGGGGAGAATAAGAGATCGTAGAAAATAGTAGGCTTACTTCAGTCCTAAGCACTTTGCAAATATTCAGAGTAATTCTTCTTTCTTATCAGGATGGTTTTCAACAATACTATTTCAAATATACGTTAGAAATTAGATGTCATGAAGATATCTTCGGGTTTTAACACTTAAGAACAATCGTATTTAATTCAGACTGTTATAAACAAACTTGCGTTTCGCCCAGTTATTGATATTTTTTGTATTAAAAACAAACAAATATGAAGTGGTTATATATATAATGAATAAATAAAACATATCGGGAACTAAACATAAAATTAATACAATGATGTCATAACCAGGAAAAAAAACCATAAAAGTGAGCTACCAAAATTTTAAGTTGAGAATTATTTTGATTGAAAAAAAGTTTAGATTTCAGACATAAAAAGTAAGTGTGAATACATATATATGTATAAACTTCTGTAAAACTTTAAAGCCCCTACAATTTTATTCAATGTTAATTAATAAATATAAATATAAGTGAATATTATTTTTAAATGGAAATAATCACAAACAATATTGTTTATGTATAAAATATTTTTTGAACTTGACAAAACATATTTTGCAAATTTACGGGTAAAGGAAAAACTACTTGAATAAATTCAATAGAAAACGGTTACAAAAAGCTAACGAAGATTCCTTCTTTCTTAATCCAACCTTATAACAGTTAAAATGCTTACAAAAAGCTAACGAAGAATCCTTCTTTCTTAATCCAACCTTATAACAGTTAAAACGGTTACAAAAAGTTAACGAAGATTCCTTCTTTCTTAATCCAACCTTATAACAGTTAAAATGGTTACAAAAAGCTAACGAAGAATTCTTCTTTCTTAATCCAACCTTATAACAGTTAAAACGGTTACAAAAAGCTAACGAAGAATCCTTCTTTCTTAATCCAACCTTATAACAGTTAAAACGGTTACAAAAAGCTAACGAAGTTAGTCATGGCAATGATTAGAATAAGATGTATTGTTACGTTGTTGCTGTATTTTGATTCAACACACAAAACCCTCACGGACCTAGAATGACGATAATCTGCAAACTGCTCACGTAATGAATTCAATTTGAATGCTTACGTTTTTTGGTACAAGATTAAACTCAAATCATTCAAGCTTTTTATTCATCGCAAAGGGAAGAAATGTTCACACAAATAGTTGTTCCAGGGACATTAAAATAACGTGTTTGAGTTTAGAAACAGGTGAACAGCAATTAAAGCAAATGATTCGGAGAACGTTATTATAGCTTTTTCTTATAACAAAGAAATCAGTGGGTTTAAATGGGTGATTGTAAATGATTTGGCAAAATTAGAGAAAGCAGAAATACTTGAACTTGTTTTATTTGCTGCTAATCATTTTAAAATTAGATTAAGAAAGGATGTGGAAAGAGTTTATTGTGCCAAATTCAGAATAATGGAAGTGGAAAAAGTACAAAGAAAGGCTTTCTCTAAGCACTTTCAGACATTAGACTTAGCAAATAAGTCTGTAAGTATTCCCGACATACAATATACGAAAGAAATAAAATACAGAACATAAAAGATTCATAAAACCACTCAATTTCCTGCTCAAAACTAGTATTAGAATATAAATAAAATTGCATTTTACACTCGTCTGCATAGATAGGTTAACTGATAAAAGCTTTTGCATCTTGAATATCAACTAATACAATAATTCAATATCAAAAACCCAATACAGCGTGCCGGACTGTAGAGCTGAGGATACTTCAAAATTAACTACAGCTGACAAAGACAACCCTCTTGCAGCTTTGCATAAAATCTCTCAAACACTTCTGCGACCTGAATGTATATGTTGTTATATATTTTTGTTCACTGACTACCACTTCGTCATCTTTTATATGAATTGATAATGTTGGAGTTTGTGAAAATTTTACAACTATCTGGGAATAGCGCTATAGACTAGACTATTTCTGTCAGCTGTATAGTACTATAGAAATTATCTTATCAATGACCAAAAGTATAATAAGATATCAGCACTATTATCATACAGTGCTATGCGTATGTTCTGTCCAGACCTTTATAGTTAGATAAATGACATCATCATTTTTATGTAGCTTTTTAAAATGTCTTGTAGTTCCAATTACAACGAAATACCTCAAATGTAAAAAAAAACAACTAAAGAATACCTTATAGAACCTGGTATAATATTAGACAAAAATATATATATTTGTGGACTCTCACTGGAGTTATATTCGCTTTCATAATTTCGATGAGATGCCTACAACTTTATAACAGTATTACACACAAATATGCAGTTCCCTAAACCAAGTGAAAGATTTAATTAGTAAACTATGATTGTTTTGTAAAGTCATAGGGGGAATTAAGTTGTTTTCAATGTGAAAGACTTTTTCCAACAAGCAAAGTATCTAGGAAAAGTTTCTTCCATGGTATGTGATGATTATTAAGAATATATATGCTCAGCCTGAGAAAGTTCAAAAATAAATATTTATTTTTAATGAATATGTATTTTGAAAACAAGACTTTACGTTTATTACATGTTGTTTCTTTAACTTACTGAACCATTACTGAACTTTAAGCATTCATTTAGAAGATATATTGTATTCCCTTCTTAAAAGTAAGAATTAAGTTAGCCTGACAATCACGTCGTTAATCACAGGATTTATTATCATATATTTAAATATTCATTTTATCTTGTACTAGCATCTAGGAACGTTATATGATAGATACCATATATTTTTCATGAGTTGCTATTAAGGTTGTTGATGGCTTTTACTTTTTTAATTCGTATCATACATTTACACTCATTGCACGCATTGTTATACCATTATATGTAACCAAAATGGCATAGATATTCATTTTCTTAAACAGTTGCAGTAATAATATAATAATAGTATAGAAATTAACCTCGTTAAGATTGTCTCCACGTTCGACACAATTATATAACAAGGTATAAATCATTTATTTATCAAAATATATTGGCTATTGGAATAAAACAATGGCTCGTTCAGTTGTGGAACTGGAAGAATCACCTTATTGAGTTATTTGTTGGGCTTAGGCCAGGGCGCCAGCCTACTGAAGTTAATAAACAACTAATTAGGAATCAATTCAACCATCCCCAAAATTCTTAAATTTACAAGAGATAATTTCAGACCATCTCCCATAATAAATGCCTCAAATAAGCATTATTTCATTCGCATTATTTAGAATAGACTTCCTGCTAAATCTTAACTAACTATATTTGTATTGGAACTAAGTATTCATTGTACAATATATATATATATATATATCTTGAAAAGATTCAGAGACAAATCTTGCAAAATCTAACTCTGAACAAAGAATAAATATTTGTGAAATCAAATTGTCTCGAGTGGTTCCAATCCTTCAAGCTTCTGAAAATAGTATCTAAACCTCGGCGTCAAGTCTCAAGTTCTACACTACAATGAACTTTAGATCTTGCCCATATTAAGACTTTCTTGTCATAGTACAACAATCACATAACCACTTTTTCCCTGCTTAAAATAAATGAAAATAACAAACCTTCGTTTATATATTAAGAATTAATGAAATTTCCTAGTGGCCTATTTTAAACTATTAATAGTACCTACAGTGATAGTATGTAGGAGTAGAAAATCAATTGAACAACGCAACTATTCCTGTTATGTTTTTTTAACTGAAGAGTCACAATTTTTACCCTTATGCCTCATTTCAACCATCTGAAATCCTTTTAAAGAGTTCACCAACCCATGATGTAAAATTCTACTCTGAATTTCACCTCTTTTTTTCCAAAAAGCGTAGAATATTTTTTTAATTTCTAGCTAAATTATCATATCCATGCGTCATTTTGCCTTCCAGCATTCATAGTTTGTTACATACACACGCACATATATATATTTATATAAGATCATAAAAACATGAGATTCCGGAAGGATCGTCATACGATGACAGATCAGTATTTTGGAAAACTTAAAGGTTAAATTATTTGAGGATTATCATTATTACAAAACATTTCCTTCCTGCTTAACAAACACGCAAGAGAGTTTCTAGGAAGACAAAGCTGATTCTAATGTAATGGCTTGCTAAAAGAAGCAACAATACATTTTTTATCGGCACAAACTTCTTTTACAAGCAAGAATCTTAAAAATTAACAAATCGGAATAAATGTATTAAAGTTGGATAGACTTAATAAGTTCAATAAGAAGATAGCTAAGAATAAGGCCATTCAATGAAATATATATTCACTTTAGAACTTAAGTTTATTCTGATACAAAATCTTCAAGTTATTGAATAATACTTTTAATTTATTTCACAGTCTTAAATCTAAATCTGGTGGGTCGCAATCTGAGGGTCGCGGGTTTGAATCCCCGTTCCACAAAACATGCTCGCCCTTTCAGCCGTAGAGGCTATATAATGTGATGGTCAGTGCCACTATTCGTTGGTAAAAGAGTAGCCCAAGAATTGGCGGTGGGTGGCGTTGAATAGCTGCCTTTCCTCTAGTCTTTCCCTGCTATTAATAGGAAATAAAACTTTGACATTTTAAAACATCTTTATCGAAATTAATATCTTTAAAATCATATTTTTACACGTTAAGCATGTTATTTAACCATTCATCTATCCCATTTTTAACATACTTTGAAAATTATTTAAAAATTTGCAGCTTTAAGATATGTTTGCATAATCTGTTTTTTTATTTGACTTTTATAGAATTGCTTTAGAGAAAATGAATTAAATAATTAAAATATTCCCTGATCACAATATACTTTATAAAATCGTTTCTTAAATAACATAGGTAGATTTGGTGCGAAACAGTCAAGTGTATAATCATTTTTATATCGGAATACTAAAATGATATTCTTTCACTGATTGGTTGGGCATGGCCTAGTATTTAGCGTGCTTAGACTGTGAATCCGGGAGTTCGCGGTGCGCTTCGTGTTGTCACACACACATACTTGTATGTTGGAGCCATAGGTGTCTTACAAATTCTACTATCCGGTCAGACAAAAGTAGCCCAAGAGTTAGCTGTGAGTGCTTTACCTCCAGACAATCAGTTCAAAATTTGTTCATGATGTTAAGAAAACATGTAGGTTCAAAACAACCTATAACCCGAGCACTTTCGAAGAGTAGACCCTTTTTTCAACAGGGGCGAAACAGTAAAAAAAAAAGAAAAAAAAAGAATATACTTTTCGAAAGCGCTGTTGTTTGGTTTTATAGTTTTACAGCTCGAAATTTTGTGAGAAAATTCTGAAATAAAAAAGCTTTCACAGATTACGGTTATATCAAATAATGTCCACCAAATTATTTTTATTTATATGATGTAATATTACTATACTATTTCATAATAAATCTTTTCTAGAATTTTAAGAAATAAAATCTGTGAGTTAACAAGATGGTCGTTTGATCACCAGCAATTGATTAGGGGTATTTTTAGATCATCTTCTTATACAATCTCAAAATATATATATATCAATCAGACGAACGCTTTATTATATAATCCCAGAGTTTTAGGCTTAAGGTTGATAACAGCTACAATGTCAAGTAATACCTGAAACATATAACCTCATTCTTAAATGTAAATTAATATAGTTTTTATTAATCACCTTCGGCAGTATAATATGTATTTGGATTTTGTATTTATGGCAAAGCTACTGAGACTATCTGCTATTGTCCCTAATTTTGAAAGGAAGGCAGTCAGTAAGAAGCACCATATCACCCACTACAGTAGTATAACATACATAATAAGCCTAAGGAGTTGACTGTCACTCTAATAACGCAACCACTGCTTTACGTGAGGGCAATATTTTCGGGTATTGCACGAATTCGAACCAGGCTTACTATTTCCGAATGACAGTACAAAGTCTAACTAAATATCATGTATAAGAATAAAATATAGTTTTATATATGTTTTAATATACATAAATTAGCTGTAAAACTAAAAAACAAGACAAACATAATAGAATACTTTCATCTGAAGCGTTGTCAAGAGGTCCAGTTATAAAATGATGTAAATAAGCAGGGCCTGTACAAGAGGAAGCATTGCGCTGAATATCAAATTTCAAAACTATATACCTTTGCGTTAAGCTGTTGAGCATTTTTTGACACAATTTTTGTAGATAGAATGCTTGAAAAACAAGAAAGCGACACAAAAATGTGACTATCTAGCAATCCTGGACTCTTTTGTTTTGTTATATTTCTTAATTTGAAAGATTGTTCCACGTTATTAAATTCGTGATATTAATGATCAAATTTGGTACAAAAGATATCCAGAACATATAGTCCACATAGTTTATTTGTTTTGCACTTGCTTATTTACAGAAGTTAATAGCTACATAATACGCTTAATTTATTTCTCTAATTAGACAATTGGCAAACATAATTTTCCGTGCGTGGCGTTCGTTTATGAGCTTCAATATCCCAAGGCAACTATAGAAAAGCACATGTACAACACAATGAACACATTGGTTTTCATAGCTATGAACGTTTGCAGATTAGTAATAATCAGCTTCTGATGAAACTACGTGCGTGCATGTGTATATTTTGGCGAGTATTGACATGCTACCCGTACATGCATAATTGATCACATCCGTTCTTTTTGAGCAATTATACAGGCTCAAAGGAAATCATAAGCAATGAAACACGTTTTATATATCCATACACCAATTCATGCTTGGTCAAACAACCTAGCCAGAATAGATTCTGTTGAGATCGTAGCGATAGTAGTGTCGCCATACTTCTGGTGCTGACGTCACGCAAGAAACGCGACACAGAAAGGGTGTTAGGCTTAAGGTTGATAATAGCTACAGTGATAAGTGTAATTCCTGAAACATGTAACCTCGTCCTTAATTTGTTACTCCTCGGCCAACAGGAAGTTTTTAATCTTCTAAAAATTATGATGGTATTGCATTGATGTTTTCTAATGTGCTAAAGTGGTAGCTTAATCTGCAGACTGACAAACAGACAGAGAGCTCGATAAAACAGTGCTTCTCAGGTTAGATACATATGCTATAAAGATATTATCACAGTGTAACATAAGAGACAACTGTTTATTTGTCTTGGAAGTTGTTTGATATGAAATGTGAGAAAAGATACATATAAAACGCCAGCCATCTTCAATCAAGAAATACTGTTTATTGCCCTTGGTATAAAACTGTCGAAAAACGCATGTGATCTAAAACATGTTTTGATTCTGCAAGTAAGGGAATACTCTGATAACTGAAGTGTGTTCCTTATGTGTTAACCCATGTGTTTCTGATAACTGAAGTGTGTTCCTTACGTGTTAACCCATGTTATTAATTTAGCAGAAAGTAGTTTCCATCCTAAAAGTGGCTCGTGTACGGTGGATTTGAAGAACGGATTAAATAACACGTTTAATAATTCGTTATGCTGTCGACAGAGTAAATGAACTAGAAGACAGCACCGCTTCATTCACTTACATTCATTTATTTACCTATGTTTGTGTGTGTGTGTGCATTTCTATACGAAAAACATGTGTTGAGTATTATTTCTATTTAATATACAGTAGTGTTTTATAGTAGCTTCTTATTTTTCTATTATTTTAAAAAGCAATAAATGCTTTTGCCAGCTGGAGCAGAAAGAATTTGTTTACACACACATAACAGTGTGTCCCTGCATAAAATGACAGAAGGCAGGAGGCAGGAAACAGGATCCACACACATTATATGATCGTATTCTGTTCTATTACAAAATGACAAACGATGCAACATGTCCTGGTCGATCCTTGTCTACTAGTAAAGTAGTTGGTAAAGGTACCAAAGGTTTTGCTGTTTTCTCTTAGTTGCTTCAATTGTGAAAATTATCTGCTAATCTCGTAACAATCTAAACCATAAGCTGTTTAGAACTTCCCCGATCCCTCTAATGTAACAGCATGTGTCTGTCTAATGTGGATTTTTTTCCTCCATACACTAAGAGTTACGACCATCACGAAAGTGAGGATGGCATCACGTGATCGTTTTTCTTCATTCACTACTTCTGAAAGTGACAGCATACACAAAACCTGGTTATTCAGCGTCACTCTGTTAACAATAACCGGTCCGTATCGGAAAGTCATATGGTCTGAAACGTCTGGCTAATGTGACACAGTATTGATTCTCAGTTACTTCATTTATCACAAAGGAAAAGGATGGCTATCTCTCACCATATTGTGACCTTAACTAACAAATTTACGGTAACCTAAGCTCCCTTAGTTTAGTATTCAAACCATATTTTCAGATAGAACTGGCATGAAAAGCTAGGGTTTAAAAAATTTTACTTATGACGAAAATAGACGCTAAACACCTACTTTGGTTACTTGAGTCATTTTTTTTATTAGACACTATTTCTTATTTATTTTATAATATCTATGTTGTACACCATACTTAAGTTACAGTTTGTAATTTCAAATAAAGTTAAAAAGCCCGCAACACTAAACTACTACATTTTTTATAAGATACATGAAGTATTTACAATTTTCTGTAATGTTTAGTCATATACGGTGATTTTATTATTTTACCATATTTAACTTTGACTGCACGAAAAGTTAAAAGACTTAAACTCTCAAATATATTTTCTATTATTCATGGAAAAAACATAATCGTCTCCAATATTGTAAACATCAGTTTGTATTTGTTATACATGTTTTGTTTTATCCATAAGTTGAAGCAGAAATATACTGCTCTGATTGCTAAGTTTATAAATAATCAATCTTGTGTAATCTTAGATTTGGTAGATTAGAATTTGATATAAAAGTATTAGAACCATTTGTCAATTTCTATATATCATCTATCACGTGCAAGAAAGAGGCGTGACCCAGTCAAATCACGTACATAAAAGAGGCGCGGTGTTTGTTATATTAAGGTGTTTTTGTCTGTAGCTATCACTCAGTTATACTGGTATACGCTGATTTAATCTTTGTATGATCCACGTACAGAAGAGGTCGAATGGACTGGAGTGGGATTATCAAAATTATCTTTATCATTGTGTATTTTTATTTTTCAAGGTACTGTATAAAACAGCAAACTTGGCATATTAAACACTTCTTACAGGAAATCACAATCAGCCCATTTTATTAAACGAATAAATTATAGCATTTTGTTTTGACTCAAGAAAATTAAAAGCGGAAGTCTATTATATAGGTATACGTTGAGCTAATTTTTTACGGATTGCTTATAAACCTCAACTGCAAGATTATGTATATTGCCCAACATATAGAGCATATTCCAGTTCTCATTCAGTTAGTATTTCTACGTTTCAAAAGTTTTCGTGTATTAGATCGAGGTCTGATCACGTCAGATCATCTTATGAACATTTCTCACTTCTCTCCATCAAACTCATCAGACAAACTTATACACTATCCATTAACAGCAGGTTTGTAAGTTAGACAAACTTACAAGCAGTTTTTATTTCTCTCATTTAAGTCGAAGTCCATATATTTTTACTTCCTCTCCATTATATCCAATTCCGAACATCAGACAATCCATGATTACCTCAACTAGATGCATTAGGGTGCTTTGTTTTTGTTTTACCAACAAAGCTGTTATAATCACAATTATATTTGTATTCTAAAACATTCCAAATTCTTCTATTTAACATTAAATTACTACAAAAAAAAATTATTTACGATAAAACAAACTTTCACGAAAAAATATCGTCACATTTGAGGAGCATGTAAAGATCAAAACATTTTTGATGAGCCTGGATCATTTAGTTTCATGTATACGTTTTACGTCTCCCAATAAGTCAGCGGTACGTTTACTGACTTATAACGATAAAATCCGGGGTTCGATTCACTGTAGTGGAGAGAACAAATAGACCATTGTATAATATTGCGCTAAAACAAAAATAACAATATATGTTTACACGACACATAATAAAACAATTAGTTAAGGTTTTAAGTAGTAGTGTGAGGAACATTTATTATTTAGTAAGTGACAATTATACATAAAACAACTATAAAACATTTATTTATCACTGAGTAGTCCAACGGAAAATTTTCAGAACATTAAATCCTAGGTATATGTCATTCATTCCATCTGGTAAACATAAACTATAGAAACGGAAACTGTCTTTACTTTCACCTGAAAAAGATATGAACTTTGCGTCATTTACACTACACACTGATCTTGTTTAGTATAAACACTACACAGTGATCTTGTTCAGTATAAACACTACACAGTGATCTTGTTTAGTATAAACACTACACAGTGATCTTGTTTAGTATAAACACTACACAGTGATCTTGTTTCCTAAAATGCTGTTTAAACAAAGTCTCAGACCTTCTAGATATGATATATATCCTAGCTTGAATTTAATTTATTTGTGTGCATATTCAACTATTTGTTTTGCGCATTAAGTTATTAATATACACTACGCTGGCAAGAAATTATCATTTGTTAGAATAACATAAATTAACTAAAAACACATAAATCCTGCGAAATCAAGTTAAATACTTTTGTGCACTATAGCATTGGTGATGAAATGATAGTGCATATCGAAATACAAAATGATATATATATATATATACATATACATATGTATATATTTTAATTTAACTGTATGAATTCCAAACGATAAGGTATTTCTTAAGTATAAACTAACATATCAAACACTTTGACCCTTTATCGCTTATGGAATATGTTTGAGCAAATAAAAGTCTAGTACAAGCTAATAATAGCGAAAGAATAGAAAATAAAGTTATACCTTAACAAAAGTGGGTTTGTTTAGTTGCAAAAAGGGAATATATTTAACACTAAACATAAACAACTTTCATTTTCACATTTTCTTCTGTAAGTCCAGCGTCACTCATACTATATAAAGTCAAATGTTTAAATTAAAGCTTATATCATTTAAATTGAGAGTAAAATACAATTATAATTTCATAAAAAAAACACGATGCTTGTGAAAAAATAAAAGCAATAAGATTACAAAATATTTCTGTTGGAATTATTACTTCTATGTTCTTAGAACTAAACGTTTTTAACTTATCCAACTTAGTTATATAATTATCACTGAAAACGTGATGAGCAAACTAACATAACCAGCAACTGTTCAAAGAGCTTCATTATTACACTGTTAGCTCAATAAAGATGAATAATTTAAGTTTTTATAAGGTACTGGTATATTCTTAAATATGAAGATACTGATGCATAAAATTGCAGCACCAACAGACGCGCATTTGTTTTTGCATAAACGTTCAAGGTTATTATGCTGTTTTATCACTCATTATAAAACTTATGAATTTTAAAATCCAATTTAAAACACATTAAATTCTCATATCTTACTTTCACTACTATTGTAAAAACATTCAAAAAATCAACATAGGCAGATGTAAGTGAGTACATGGATGTTTTATGTATATTAATGTACAAGAACGTTCTGCATATGTCTTTTTTATCATTATATATATATACATTTATAGTATGTTAGAAATATACTTAAGACTTTTAGCTTATTTTTTCGAAAAATATGGGAATTTATTGCTTGAAGTATCAACATCTTACTACAGTAGTTTTAAAAAATCTAATCCTTTTAGAAGCTGTTTTCAACAAAGCATTGTCAACGATCTAACCAGTTCTGATTACAAGATCAGTGATGTTTGCCTCTGGTATTGATCATGTTGAATTTGCAGTGTTATCTTTAGCTTTGACTCTACATCGTCCACAGGATCTATTAAGTGACATCATTAAACTTTTAACACTGGATAAAATGAACGTAATCACTTTCATTTCTGCTCCTCCCAGATGATTGGCAGGTCTGAAGACACTTTTTCAATCCTACCAAAACGTGTTTTGACATTCGAACTTGTGATAGAATCCTCGCGTGGAAATATATTCGTTTACTATCCATACGTGTGAGCCATTCAACCTGGTTAGCCAACCGTTCAGTGTGATCTTATTTTTGAAGAATGAGTAGCGAGGAATTAAATACCCTCCTTCCCAGTTCCGAGTAGATACTGGAGGATTCATATAAATCACCCAGGCGAATTCCTTGTTAACGCTTCAGATAGCCACAAAATGACTTGTTAATCAATTGCTGGGAGGCGTTGGAGTTGATAAAAGACTACAACGCTTTCTGTCGCAATAATGGCGAAAAAGATGAGTAGAAAATCTATAAACTGAACGATCTGCCAATCTTTCCGGACAAAAAGGGTCTTGTTTAAGTCTGTTTTGATGCATGAATAGAAATGGTCACATTGGAACCTCAGCAGAATGTGATCGGATTAAACATGCAGCAATGGTGTTGGTTTGGCAGGACTGACGCTATAGTCTACTTCAACTTCCCCACGTAACCATAACTCTGACTAGCACTAATCCTTAGTGGTCCCAAATCTCAGAATAATTGAATTTGTCAGTCAATGCACAAGCACAGCTGTGCATGCAAGAATGTAGACTCATAGTCTATTGTTACCATTATTAGCCCTTGTTCCTGTTTAAAAGTAAAGTAGAGAATTTAAATTAATTACACTGTATTTTTATGTCACAAATATAGTTTATTTGGCAAATGAATATTAACTATGATTACCGAAGTATTATTTGTTGTTTTTCGTTTGGGTATTATAACTGAAAATTACTTTTGAAGAGTACAAAAACATATTAAGCATATTAGGCACAAAGAACAACAAAACCTGTTGTATTGTTAGCTATATACTGAATTTAAACGTACTCTATGATGAACTATGAATATACTGTCTTATATTGAAATATAGCACATTCTAACAGTATTTTTAAGCAAATGACCTTAAATCTTAGGACAGTCCGAGGATAAACTTATTTTGCACACTGTATTATATGTGATAACACGACATTAAACATGCTACCAGTTTCGAATTATTTCATATTGTACATCTTGTAAAGTAATTTTAATTATTTCTAGGAGGTTTTTGATAATGCTCTTTATTCTAATGATATTTATAGTTTAGAAAAAATATTGAGGTGCAAGTCAAATTTTTTGTACATATCATATATCACACGATGTCTTAAACTTTTCTCATTTTTTACTAAAACAATCTTTCTACCAGGCAGTGAAAGTGTCTCTTTTACTGTCCTTCTTATATGATTTTAGCCCTCACATTTCTCAGACGCTAACTGATATTTATTATTTATACAAGTGTCATAACACGTCATAACTTTTACAGAGCGTAAGCTTGCTCACATAACAGTCAACTTGGGCGTTAGTAATGAAGGATAATGACGGTCCACGTAGGTTTGTTCACACGTACATACGGAACGAAGGCTTCCCCTGGTATTTAGAATTCAAACAATGAATACATCAGTAGAATATATATTAATTTAATGAGTTGCTTGGTTTAACTCTTCGTAAGATAACAGGGCGGCAACGGTGAATGTACGACCTAAATCACATGGCACATGCGTTTGTATCACATTCAAATATAATTCAAAGTGTGGGTGTATAAATTTTTGGCTTGTGGCAGAACATATAATTTCAAGTAATTTCATGACAAGAAATTTGCCTACTGCGCATAGTTCGTCACTACTCAATTGTTCTCTTTTGTTAGGGCTATTTGAAGTATCAATTCCCTTGCCATGAAGGTTAGTTAGTGAAAAGTGAGGTGAAAATTAATTTTATCTACAAGTATAGATAACTCCACCCTATTCGCAGTCTTTCTGTTATAGTAAAAGTAGAATCATTTAAAAGAATTTTTAGGTGTGGAGCGAATGCGCACACTGTGTCTCGGAAAACTCGTTTCTCCTAAACGGAGTGCAGCTGGTTTGAATGTTTCTTAATATGTAGAACTTATTTGTTCTCCTGGCTAATGCTAGCTACTAGCAATCATTTATTTTGTTAATGAAAATTCTTGAACTAATAGTAATGCAAATTTCATGTACCCGGGAATGAAGGGCTTTCACTTTTAGATACAGTGGGTGGCTGGTTCAAAACTCGAATCCTCTCGTAAGTTATACGATTAAATAGGTTACTAGTAAGTTTCTTCTTGATACATAAAAACTAAACATATTTAACAGCAGGGCTGTTTTAAAATAATTTTAAAAACAAAAAAAGTCGGTGAAAATATCCACATAGGCATAAGCTTTATTAAGCCTTACATTTTGAAAAAGTATTCTATAAGATTAGTATCAATTTGGGATGTATTGTTTAAAGGAACAATAAGACTGAAATATAATCGTTGACATAAAAAGAGTGAAAAAAACAGGGTTACGCTTTCGTATTAGAATTCTAAAATATCTTCAATGTCAGCATTAAATGCGCATACAGTTTTTTCTTTGTGAAAACAGAAATTCCCATTGTATACATATACATATTCTAAGCCTTTATTAATGTTTGACAGACGAATACAAATTATCGCCGTAAATATTTTCTAGAACTATCAGAATCAAGCAGAAGGATTTCTTCCTCAAATAACTTTTACCATGATATACGTTGATATAATGAATCCATATGTAATCCCAATCTAATATGTGGCTGTATATTTTCCGTTTGATTTAAACAAACGGCTTTACATGTGACTTTAAATTCTAACCAACTATTTTACCAGAATGTATTCCATCAGCCAACGATATATTCTTAGCCTTTTCGTGAAAGTTAAACTTCAGTCACGTTTAAGAAACGTTGGTTGTACACTTTCTGGATATAAAAGAACTTTCGCTAACACTAATGGGTGGTGATGGTAAAAAAGTCTCATAAACATAAAGTAAGCACTTATAGGTCATACACTCCCATTCATCAAATGATATATGATTCTGTTTTGTCGGTCATGAAACTTGGAAAGAATGATGGCTTATTAGGCTGTATACGGCAGGACTTGAAAGCACTGCAGTAGCACTTGAAGTAATTCAGTATAACACTCTTAAACGGTTCTTTATAAATTTTCCGCAAAAAGGTGCAGCAGCGGTTTTTCAAATATATTTTTTTATAAGCCTCTGGAGTTAATTAAGAATTAACATCGAATTAGTTGAAGCTTTATTCAAAATAGTATATATATATATATATATATATCTTAATTTGGGAAGAACTAAATAACTTAGAACTTTAAAGAATGAAATTGGAGTGTTTTTTCAAACAATGAGAACAATCGTCATGAACAATCCCGATCTAGTCTTGTTACTTTTAGCTATGTCATATTACTTATATGTTATTAAGGAATTAACAAGACCAAGTTTTATTTACGTTGGCAAAAGAGAATTTTGCATGTAGGCAGGCGTTTACAAGCTAATGACGGATATAATAAAATAATAATTGCATCTAACACTCGGATACATAACTTTCCAAAGAAGTAAACTTGTCGAAGGTGAAGGGACATTAGATAAAATATGTTTGAAGGAATTTTTATATTCGAAAATCTTTAGGTAGAGGAATAAAGAGCACAATATAATAACGACATTAACACATTCTCCTCTTTTCAATACCTTATTATATAAGCAAGTTATAATAATAGAGAAACACTGCTAATTACAAATTTCTATGTGTTATTTTATTAGAATTAGCAAGAAAATTAAACATATAGAAATACTACTATATTTCCGTTTTAGTTTCTTCGATACCTTTATTTCGTAGATGACAAATTACATTACTGCCCATTCTAAAACAAAATCAAACTTTTAAGAACAGCCGATCTAGTCAAACCTTTAAAATGATTAAAGTTAGATTGAGCATATGGGCGGATCTTCAAATAATTATATTGGTTTACGTATAGATGTGTCATTTATCTTACTTCTCTAATTGAATTCATTGTTATTCAAGGAAATCGGGAACTTCGCGAATGCGAATTCATCAAGGTCTTTTAGTCGTCCTTGCCTTTCACCAACACAAAGAGACTAAACAGCTCTCTATAAGCGTTGGCCTTTTGGCCCCTCGTCTATCAACGGCACATCAATCGAGCCACTGGATACACTCCTCCTCTATTCTGACACTACTGTGGATGAAAATCGTTAAGTCCTGAAGGCTCTCACTCAGAAAATTGAATGCAAATTAGCCGGCGTAAATCGATAGCCGTAGGGATTTAGAGTCTGTGGTACGAATCGCAAGTCGTGGCTTTCGAAGAAGACACAAAAGCATAGAATCTGAGCAACAAACATACTCGAAAACCTAAAAGCTATGAGTTTTCTCAAATCTAAATCTGAAGATTTGTGGCTGATAAATTCAAACTGTTCTTTATTACATGATTTTCCTCTTTAGTGAAACGTGACAGACATCACATGATTTTTATTCCATGCATCAAATAACTTTGTACAGGTATAGACTCCTTACTGGAACTCGCATGTTTATCTAGGCAATTAGGAACGCGTGGAAATCCAGAACTCACAAAATACCTAAAATAATATGATTAGACTAAGCACAAAATGTCCTCAAGCGAGCATTTAAAAATACGTTCTCATTATTAAGAGTATAAAACTATTTCTATTTGTTTTATTTGCGTTCTCCACTAACATACTTCTGTTTTTATGTTATAGATAATTAGAAGAAACAGAATAATGATTCTAAAAACTCAATTAAACCATTTTAAGCAAGTGAACTATTGTAACACAATATCTTTTTTTTTCAGCAATTAATTTTTTTAACAATTAAAATTTAATAATACATTGAGGGATATAAAACTTTATGAATCCGCCAGACATTAACTGATTTTTTTCTCGAATACTTCGTGTGTAAAAATACGATGTTATCACAGAACGCATCATACATAACATTTCCTTTTATATTTATAATTAATCTCTAACAGATCTGAAACCTGTACTAAGCATTTCTAATTTAGAAACGCATTAAAAACATACAAAGTGTATGTTCATGTGGATTCAAAAAACATTAATGTTGTTTTAGGACAGGAAACTACATAATCAGGTATCAGCAGAATCATGTAGGAATGGTTCTAGAACTACGATCTTATAAATTATTGGTTTAAATTGTTGTTTCGGATATCGCGCAAAGCTACATAAGACCTTTCTGCGCTAGCCTTTTCTATTTTTAAACTGATAGAGTAGATAGAAGGCAGCTAGTCAATAGCACTCACCGTTCACTGTTGGATTTCTCTTATCTGACGAAACGGGTACTTCACCCTCATTATTATTGCAAACCCAAGTTGTGGAGCGTGTCTGTATAGCAACAGGACGCAAACACTGGATCTTAGGATCCTCAGTTCGGCACGCTAGCTACTATATCATACCCACCTTTAATGTGAAAGAAAATTACCAAGAAAGCTCAAATAATAACTTAACATGCACAGAAGGTTCCACAATAGATCGTTTAAAAGGGATATATTTTTTTGTAGGTAGAACTGGAGGATGCTGTTAAACTTAGTGTTTTGTTGGTTGAACGTTGTTATATTTTGAAAGAAAATCAATATTCTGGTTATAAGCATATTTCAAAAATTGAAATAAAAACTGTAAAAATGTACGAAAACAAAAATAACAAATTTATAGTTATCTCCTTAAATGTCTTTATTTAACACTAATATTTGTTTTTCCGTCGGTCTCACACGTGAAATTTGGAGTATTTGCTCATTCACATGTCTATTTGTGGGTGCATAAATTTGAATTTAAGAACAACAGGCAATAACAGAACAAGAATGTGAACATTTAACGGCTTATATTTTAATTATGGTAGGATGTATAGAATGTAAAATGTTACTTGTAATGTAATATGGGTGTACACTTTTTAAATGCCAGCTTAGTTTGACAGTAGTAATAGGATGGGAAATTCGTAATGAAGTACAGTGTTAAACTGGATAATCAAACGACGTGAGTGAGTTTGCACTGACGGGATAACTTTATGAGATATTTACAGTATAGGGGTCAGCAGAAAGCCGTTGTTATTCAGTTAAGATACCTTATATTTGTTCACTGCTGAAGGTACCAGGGCGTTCCCTTGGGTTACATTTCCGCCCCAGAGGACACAATCCAATTCTCTGTGTTAAAGTCTCTTCTGTGAACACAGCTAAGCCTCTTTTCCTTCTCCTGCTTAACGTTTTAACAGATCGGAAAACCGAATCAATAACTACTGCTTGTGGACTCTATTCATAAATGTTCTTTGTTGCATGGCAGGGAAAAGACGACCTCTTATCCTCAAACGCTAGCAAAGAAAAAGAAGCATTCCCTAGTTGACTGACAAGTTATACGAAACGAACAGAGCCTTCGTCACGGCTAGGCGTGCATTTATGGATAGGCTTAAAGAATAGTGGACCTTTAGCGAAATGACAGTGTAGTTCCAGCCTGACACATTAAATAGATAAAGAGAATGAAGAGGAAAGGCTGTGTATTGGTTATCACAACTCAGTTGCTGAGGCTGACGAAAAATACAAACGGATGCAGTTGTATATCACAATCGAGTTCGTAAGTTCTGAATAGTCGTACACAAAAGGAACCCACCATCTGAACAAGATGGATATGATGTTTGTACTCTCACTGTCCAACATTTTCTACAACTGTTCGGTGGTAAGAGATATATGTTGTCATAGGATTACTTCTTTTGCTTAAACTAGGGTCTTCCATGCAAACCATCCAGCTCCAATGAAGCTAATAAGATGCTTTCTCTAACCTACCGGTTAGTGAACCATGAAATACGAATGATCTTACATTGTTTTCTTTCACGCAGGTTCGCAGGTTTCAGATAGGTTTTAAGTTATGAAGCTTTTCGGACATAGAATTATGTTTGTCTTTAAAAGGTGAATCATATTAAGATATATTTTACAATTAAAGTAGTATATGAATAACACAGGGCAAGTTCTGTAATTATTTAATAGTGTATATTTATCACTCTCTTAAAATGCATTCACTTTATAAAACTACTAACAAATTTTATATATAGCTATTGTTTGTAGAATTAATTTTGCACTGAGTTATAGTAACTATCTAGTTTATACTTCTGACAATTTTCTAAAAAAATTTACATGAAGACGTCCAATTTAAATGCACTGTATAATTTATTTGTAAATAAAAACAAGTCTATAAATGTAAAGTATGTACGCAAATGTTCATATAACCCGCTGCTATATTTGTTTTCCTGGCACATCCCACAACAAGCAAGAATTTCCTCTCCTGCAGTCTTTCTCAAGTCGATAGGTTATTCTAAACATATTCAATATTTTCAACTATATGCAACTAACTTGTTAGTTCAAAGTGGGCTTCGGCTTGCTTCTGTAATAAAGAAAGTTGAGATAGGACAGTAATCGAAATCTTATAAAGGTAAACTAACTTAATTTACATTATAAAAAAGTAAATACTTTTATTTTACTAGCCACTTTGTGTCCTTCCTATATTTTATTGTTTGTTTTTGTTATCTTTTAAATCAGCCAATTAACCGAAAGATTATATGTATGCATGACACTTGAAGCCAGTTGTAATCAAGATGGAGCAAACTTATAGAATTTCGAGTTGTGCTCTCTAACTGAACTGCAAATGTAATTAACCTCAGCCACCGTTTGATATCTAATTGGCCCTCATCCTTCACTAACGAAGCTAATTAAATTCTATCTGCGAATCGGGCCCACCAAACAACGACTTGGAGGAATTTAGTCTGTGCTGAGACTAAAAATATTTGACGAAGGAGTAACAAGCATTCACCGTGCTACCGTTCAACGCCGTGAGATGCATAAAAACTTGTCCCTTACGTAGGTGGTCTCACTATTGAATCACCTGAAAGCTTCCCCCACGAAACTTGATAAGCTGTTTCTTCATGCAATTCTAGGATAGACCTCATTAAAAGTTTTCTTGTCATTCACGTCACTCAAAACGCGACAAGAAAGAAACTGTCGCAGCTCCATATTTAGTTGTTTCCAGACTTTTGGGTTGTATGAAAATCCGCAAGCAGAAAGTTCTCGTCACTTTCGAAAGTCTGTTATTATTTATAAATTCAATTTAGAATGTTTTTTTTTCTTTAACTTAACATTTTCAACAACACGTGAAATTTCGCTTGAGTTTGTCGGGCTCATATACAAAACAAATGATACCAGTCCGATTTAAACAATAAATCGTGTTTTGGATATTCTAGATTGATAGAGACAAATAGGAATGTGTAGAGTACTACTGCATATCAGAGGACAGTAATAATAATAGTTGAGCAGGTCAAGGATTCTCTTCAAAGATATATAACCTACAAAAACTTGGTCGCTTCTGAAGGCAATATATATATATATATATATATAGTGTTACTTAGGTTAGTTTA
>NW_013665958.1:123565-126530 GCF_000517525.1 Limulus polyphemus | reverse complement strand
AATATATATATATATATATATATAGTGTTACTTAGGTTAGTTTCTTTTAAGGACTGTAAGAATGCTTTAAGTAAGTCTTTGGCCACTATTTAATTTAAAGATTTCCAGGAAAGATATAATAGCAAGCCATCCGTTTTTGTCTTAGTCTTAATTGGTTTTAAAAAAAGGTTCAATATTTTATATACGGCCCGGCATGGCCAGGTGGTTAGGGCGCTCGACTCGCAATCTGCGGGTTGCGGGTTCGAATCCCAGTTCCATCAAACATGTTCATCCTTTCAGCCGTGGGGGTATTATAATGTGACGGTCAATCCCACTATTCGTTGGTAAAAAAGTAGCCCAATAGGTGGCGGTGGGTGGTGATGACTAACTGCTTCGTATAGCTTTGCGCGAAATTCAAAAAACAAACAATTTTGTTATCATTAATGTGCTAAAATATAGCAGATGTCACAGACTGTTTCCTCCTCAGCGTCATTGACAAAAAATAAGACATTTAAACTTCTCTGCCACATATATATTACAGATTTAAAGTTAACTTTTCAGATAGTTTTAAAAATCATAATCCTTTTGTAGGATCTAATGTAATGTATTTTTATCCAAGCAAAACCCATTAAAAGTTGGAAGTTATTTTAACGTCTACATATATATTTTAACGATACAATAAAAAAATTACCTTTCACCAATATGTAAAACTTCATAAAAAAACGAATGCCAATGTAATATGTATATTATCTTTTCTATTGCTTAAAATTTCAAATTCACGTTTTTGTATAATTTTGTTTGCAAGTTTTAAAAAAACTATATTCAGTTTTATGCTTGACTTTAACACAAATCCTGAGGGATAATTATAGCTTCAAACCTCTATGACTATCATACATATCAGATTGTTAGATCCTTAGTTCCTGTAAATGTTATAGATAATAAAAAATCCCTTATCATATAAAATGTTCTATTTACTACTAGAACTGTATTTGCTGTATTTCCTCAGCTTCAATCCCTCACACATTGTTTTTATAGAATAGAGATATATTTTTTTCGTTTTAGAGTTGTGTACATTCACTAATGCGAGCCCTGTATCTGATTTTCTGATGTTCTCTTGCCAAAATCCTTTATCCTGAACTTTGTTATCTGTTTCACACCAATGGAGATTTGTATCTTGTAATATTTTGTTTTATACCAATGAAGAATTTTTCTTATAGTTTCTTGTCTCGTTTATAAATGGTGGGCACATCACAGATAGCCCATTGTCTAGTTTAGCGCTTAACAACAAAACAAACAAACAAGTTCATTTGTAAAATTCAGTGTATTTTAATTCGTTCTTTTAAATTTAAGCCATACATTTACTAAAGACATACTTCAACTCATTTATGTACACTCTTAAACATTTACTGTAGTTTTCACGGTAATATGCCGGCAGCCGGGATGCCAGTATTTTACCTTTATAGTGACGGTAAAGTACTGCCATCAAAATTCACAGCAACTTACTGTAAGTGTTTACGGTATTCTACTGGCATCCCGGCTGCCGGCATATTACCGTTTTTGTTTTGTTTGTTTTTTACATTCAGGTAAATGGCTATAGTTGTTTGTATACCGGTAAGCTACTGTTAATTTTTTTTAGTATTTTGCCGTTTTTATTTCTGGAATATGGTAAATTACTTGAGAGCACGGCAATATCTATATAGATATATATATGCGTGTTTGTGTATATATGTATATATATTAATAATTATTACTACACTAAAAATTAGTATATATTAAACACAAAAGAACTCAAAATATCAAAATAAGAAAACACCGTAAATCAAAATAAGGTTTACTGTTATTTAGTTTGGTTCAAAACCTACAAAATCGTCATTGCTTTCACTGTAATTTATTTTTTTATTATTTAGGGATCATTATCAATAGTTATGTTTTTAAACACAAGATATATAAAAATATATAATAATAATATTAAAAAAGAATGATTTAAAAAAAAACCTTACACGCAATTTTTCTGTACTATTGGCTTATTCGCAAAGTTTTTCTGTGGCCTACCTGACGAGATAATAATACACAAGTTATATATATATATCAAACTTCACAAACAACTTTTCTGCAAAGTTTTGTATTACTGTGTCCACTCATGGTCAGTAACTTCACTCAATAATGCTGAGATTTTATTATTCATTTTTTCCTATTTTTACTTGTATTAATTTCCCTTTCTTACTTTTTCCCTCCTTCCCTCTTGCTGCCTCTCTTTGGGTTTATTAGGATAAGACACCTAATAATAAAATTATTGTTATTAGTTCACATATGATAATGTTAGAAGCTTTATGTTTTTGGTCCGTTTCTTGGTAATAAAACATGAATAATTATGTAATATTTAAAATTTTGCATTCTATCAAATTTCTCATCCAGTTTTGAATGGATTTAATTATTCAAATTTTAACCCTTCTTATCTAGTTCTATACACACAAGCATGTGTAATACATGCACATCCCCCCCCCCAAAGTTAGTTTATACTTATAGACAACCGTATCTTATGGGAGCTTTGTGTTCTTTACTGAACACCATCTAGTTATTATTATTATTATTATTAGTGCTACTATTACTATTATTAGCTACCACATGATAATGTGGGGACTTGTATCGTTTGGTCTGTTTCTGGATTTCGCATTTGTGTCTACAACTATTGTGACGGAGCTACAGCCGACACCATGGCACGGATCCGGACCAAACTTGGCACATTTCCAGATCAAAAACATATCATATAGATTCCTATATTATCACGCGAGAGCTAATAATATATAAAGTTGAAATTGCATCTCTGTTTCCAGCCCCTTCACATAAATCATGTTTAATACATGCATAACAAAGCATATATATACACCTGGAAAAAAGTTAAGCACCCCCAAATATTTTTCAGGATTGCTTATTGAAAATAAGGTTTAATTTTCATGATGTTGAGCAATGTTCATAATTTCAAACA
>NW_013665958.1:115437-122681 GCF_000517525.1 Limulus polyphemus | reverse complement strand
TGTTTGAAATTATGAACATTGCTCAACATCATGAAAATTAAACCTTATTTTCAATAAGCAATCCTGAAAAATATTTGGGGGTGCTTAACTTTTTTCCAGGTGTATATATAGTGGAACCTAATTAATGCAACCACCTGTGAGACTGAACCAAAGTAGTCACAATATTAGAAAAGTGATCTCCCAAGTGAAGTTCCGTGAAAATATCGACTTACATGCTCCAAATGCTATTTGAATAAAATAACATAGTAACATATATCATCTGTAACCAATATAATACAAATACATAATAATTCTGGTTTATTACTGAATTGTGAAACGTTAGTTTCTGAAATGCGTACCTTTGAATAAACTTTAATGTTGACTCGACTTCTGGTTCATACATCAGGTTGAATATGTCGTATGTTTCAAAAGGAGCTGCAATAGCATGCGTGAATGGGCTTTCAATGTGAAGAATGACACTTTTTCTACACTCAAGTACCACTTCTTACCTGACAACAGTGTGTCTTCTAAAAACATGGATTTAAAATAATAATAACTAAAACCAGATATTCAGTAATAAATTTCAAAGAGTATTTGTGCAGTTTCTGTGAAATGCATGCAGTATGGAGTGAGAAAAATGCTAAAAATGCAAAGTTATAAATCATTTATTTTTGGTGACTTCTACCTTTTAACATATTGAATTGATGTTTCTAGTTCATTATAAATAGTATTTGTGTAATAATAATAATAATACATAAAATAAAGAAGTATTATTTATCTTACATACCAAATATAATCAACCTGGGAGTTGTAGGGAGGTTTTCTAATTCCACTTCGGCGGTAGTTTCCTGAAATGAGTCAAAACAGATTATTAAAATAATAACTAGATGGTGTTCAGTAATAAACACGGAGCTCCTATAGTTGTTGATAAATATAAACTAACTTTCACCGTGAAGGAAATGAGGAAAGTGTCCTACATAATATGGTTTTCCATAAATATATACAGATTTTAGGGAGGGGAGGGAAGTGTCCATGTTTGATTCCTATACATGCAACACTGTTGGCTATAGCTCCGTTACAAGAGTTTAGATGCAGCGGATACTCTTTTTCCGGAAAGAGACCAGAAAGATAAAGCTCCCCACAATATATGTGAGAGCTAATAATAATTTTTCTTTTTTTTATTTGTTAAAAACAAAATTTTGCATAAGAATCTGCTTACAAAGAATGTCATAATAAATAAACGAAAAAATAAAATTAGTATAGAAAGCCTTTTGTTGCTGAAGAGAAAGGCTCCGGAAGGCGTGGGGATTAATCAGAAAGCAACCAGAGTGTATAATAAACTTTTACGAATTAATTTGTCATGTGTAATTAACATTAAAAATCTTCACACTAGTATTACATATCTTTCACTGTGATATCTTAGTATGTCAGCCATACATCTGTTTTAATTTGAAAATTTTGTTTGATTGTCTTATTAAAAGTTAATTTTGCCAGAATAAAACACATTTTACATACCTCAAAGTTTAGAAAAAGAGAATCAACCTTTTCACCAAAATGGTCCATGATAAGTAGAATTAATAAAAGAGCTTTCTTGTCTGAATTTGGCCCTTCTTCTAACACAGCGGCATGTTCTAAAAGGAGCCTTTTCTCTTTTGCGTTAAGGGTTACTCGTTATAAAGCTCATGATTCTCTCACTCTTTTTCTGCAAATATTCTATCATCAGACTAGTTATTCCCTTCCCAACAAGCAGTTTAGGACACAGTAAATATCATTTTGTCATGAAAAGCAAGGGAAACTCTTCTTTAGTGGTTGAAAATATTATATGTTCAACAGACGCTCTATTGGTGAGTCTTTTTTTGCAAAATGTAAGTCTTCAATAACCCATCAACGTCGGGCATATCTTGAGGTAGCGCAGGACAAAATGAAGCCCACAATAGTTTCTTTTTTTTTTACATTTCTCCTCAAGTGACTCCTCTGTTTCTCCTGAAAACACCTCAGGTAATGCCCATCTTACACAACCATACTGGTCAGACGGTCTATCCCCAACTGTTGCATCTTTTTCTAAATTTATCCCATGGTACAGTGAAAGCATCTGTCCAAAAGGATGAACTGACAGACAGTCTAGAAGATGTGTGTCTTTCAGAATTACTTGAACTTCACGCTGTTGTATTAAACAATTGCTGAGTTGAGCTGGAGAGAGAGCTTGAACCAGGAATTGCTTAGACTAGGAGGAGCTTAAACAGCATGTCAGAGAACCAGGTGTTTCTGGACTGGACAATGGAAGTGAATATGAGGAAGAATCTTCTGAAGTATTTTTTCGCAAAATCTCTTAGCAATTTTCGAATTTGCACTGGTTTCAGTACAGTACACAGCTCTTCTTCCTTCACAAACTTTATATCTTCTATCTGTTCCACGCCAGCTTCTATGAGAGCATCAATCACTAGATCAGACTGATTTATTTCAAAACTGGGAAATATTGCTTCCAGCACTTCCCGAATGCCTTCCATGTTGACATCACCTATGAATTTTATTTGACTTTAACTAAATAACACTAAACCCACAATACAAAATTTTATGCACAACATAAAAAAAGCACTTTTGGTCCATAAAATAAAATAATATACAAATAGTATAAAATTATATTCAGGTAGCACACTTACTCAACAGACAGTGTCTCATTTTATTTTTAAATATCATTTTACAATTAATGTTCTATTTGTTAGGTGGGAGAGAATTCCAAACTTTTGTAGCTGTATAAATAGATGACACCTGCCCTATTTATGTTTTATATGCTAGATTACGTAGAAAGAACAGCATGATGAAAAATGATGTAAGAAATATCATTAATCACATAACAATGGAGTGGATAGTAATCCAACGAGCTGTTACACAAAATGCATATCACTTCCTCTTTTTCACAGAAAGGCAACATGCAATATGCCCCCAAATCACACTCATGTACAAAAGGACGTTTTCTACAATCACATAAACTTATTTTGACTTATGAACAAGCAAGAACACTATTTTACCAAAAATGAAGCCGTCTGTAGTTTCCTCAAGCACAACAAATAAGTCTTGTTTGTAAGTTGTGCCTCTGTATGTTACTTCATTTGTAATAACTCTGTTGGGTGTTTGAAATTCAAATTCATCAAAAGCTTTCTGAATGTTTGAATTATAAACTCCAGAGTGAAACTCCATAGCAACTTTTTCAAGCCTAATTACTGGTGGAAATAATTGTCCAGCATTACTGTAAGACTGCAAGAGTTGATGTCTTTGTGCTAGAGTTTTACTCAAATTTCTGAAGTTTTTAAGCATTTTTTACATTTTTTAAAAAAAGTCTATGCTTACTCTCACACCTGACAGTCCATAGGCTAATCAATGGACCAAACGGAAGTGTGAGATGGGCATAGTGGGACATGTAATGGTGCTTTGGTGTTAGACTGACTGCTGGGAAAAGCAGTTTTCTTGATAAAAGATAATCCTGCATTGTTCATGAAGTAAAGCAACTTGATTTTTTGAAATTGTAGGGGCGCATACAAGTTCAACAATTTCACGGAGCTGAAGCAACAGTAACCATACAGGACTTTCTTTATTCTGAATCTTTTGGAAACATCCTCAAAAAGCATCAGTTTTGAGCTGCATGACCACTTGGCATATTGGAATTTTCCTTTAATTCCGCTGATTTGTTACTAGCATCAGTTTATAAGTATTTAAATGTACTTGTAAGCTTGTTCATCTGTGAAAGCTTAAACCACTTCTTAATTTATTAAACGCAGTATCAAATTTTACACCGTAGGTGCATTCCCTAGAGCCTTCTAAAATGTTTGCAAGAATATTACTATGAAAGTCTTTGGTTCTCAACTGCCCTGTAGAGTGAGGATTTTCCAAAAAGGTTTCTCTGTCTAGAATGCAATGTCAACGCATGTACTTCTTTACTGAAATTCTCAGAAAATCCTCCCATACAAAGTGAACCCAAATTGCCACCTAGAATAGCACAAATCCCTGCCATCACATAATTTCCCATCAAGAATAACCCATCTTCCTCCAACTCTTTAATGTCCGTTATTGATTTACAGAAAATGGCTTTCTGATCAAATATTTTAATATTGTCATCTCTACACAATAATACTAACTGAATAAGATCAGAAGGTCAGTTATAAACCCAACATTTTGTGCTTTCGTTTTCCTGAGCCTAAAGGATTAACAACCTCAAATGCATCTTGGAACAACAAAATTCTCAATGCTGAAGGATTATCTTGAAAAAATGAATTCTGACAAAAAACTCTTCCATTAGTAATATCAGAAAGAATATTTTCACTTGATGAAGTATTGGGCATCATTCTGTACTGGTATATTACAGATTAATTCATATATAATTCACTAATAGTTTCCTTTATAGGAATATAAAGGGCAAAGTAGCTCATATTCTTTGTAGCCAAGACAAGAAATATTTGCACAAGTTGTACTAGAGTAAATATATTCTCAAAAAACTTATTTTGGTCCTGTAAGGTCCTAGATGTAAGGTAGTTAACCGTTTTAATTATCAGTAATTAACCGTGAAATTTTGCGTAGCAGTACCCTATTGTAAATTTTTCCATAACAGTAAAATACCAATTATTTTACAGTACATTGCTCTTTATTTATTTAACGGTATTATGCAGTTAAAAATAACGGTAAAATACCTATTAAACACGGTAATGTTTTAGAGTGGATTATATCACATTTAGTCTATAAGATAACACTTAGAGTATTTTCTATTTTTTGCTACATTGTGTCAAGTTTAAAATATAAACGTGCATGTTTTAAGTTATACATCTGAGTTAGTCCCTTCAGTTCGCCACTTACACATTCCAATTCGCTTTTGACAACCGTATCCTTTGAACGCTCGATCACTTGTGGACTTTTTAGCCCTGAATACCAGATTGACGAATGAAGATAAGAAATGTTGGTGCCTATAAAAAGGTAGTCTGAGTAAGAAGATAGAGGAGTATGTGATCCATGTTGCATATTTCACTGATTACAAGACAATGTCCAGACTTGACATGCTAGTGGGTGCCAAGACTTGATTGGGTTCTCTTTAGCAATCTCAGTTCAAGAAATCCTCCAATGCTCCCATTTCACTAAATGTGCGTTTGCAACGGTTGGAGAAAGGGGTAATATACTATTTTTTTCATTATTCTTTAAAGGTTTGATTTGTAGTTTATCTCACCTTTGATCAATAGAGTAGTTGCAATTGATCAATATATATAATTTATCAACTGAATTGGAATTGTGTACTCTTGATCCACTGTAGTATGAACAGTGCTCTGGTGCCAACCCTTTTATTGTTTTGGATTGCGATATCAATGACATTTGTCACTAGCCACTTTTCGATAAATGACTGCGATTACTCCCCACTAAATCCCTTCCTTAGGCTTAGTATGTTTTTTTTTGGGGGGGGGATGTTAAAGCCTCATAAGTGAGGCATTATCTGAGTTGTGTTGTCAAGGGCTGCTAAGGAGCTTTGTGCTAAAACGTATTGTAGTATAAGACAGAGCCGACCAAAAAAAAAAAACGAACCACGTCTTGCAAGTATTGATAATTAAAAACAATGACTTTTGATAGCATATAAAGTGAAAAATGTGAACTGATAACCTGTTCTTTAGACGTAAGACATTCAAATAAAAATCATGTTAACAGAACGTTATTTAAAGAAGGTTGAATTGCATCAACTTTCTTTTGTTCTTTACGTTTCTGGTAACATTTGAGATTGGATGCACATGGAAAAGACGTTGTGGCCTTTTGCTTTCAAATATAAAGTATAATTTTATTGATAACAGGAGCATTTCAGCTTTTACATTCAAGAGCAATGGAAGGAAACTATTATTGGAATGAACTTACATGCACTTTTATATGAGATCACAAATTTAGTTTGGATGTTTTGAGTTTTACTCTATTAAGTAAAAGTTGTCCTTAACTTGAAATGTCATATCATTCCTTATTAGTTTTGACCTACATTTTAGTAATTCAGCGACTATAGTGGTTAAAAGTTCAGAATTTCTAGCTATAGATTGGTGTTTCATATATAGATTGGTGTTTCATATATTAATCTCAGATTCTATTATATATTTTTTTTTCGTTTTTGATAGCTGTGACATTTTCCTCGTGTTTTTGGAAATACAGAATGAAGGATTTCATTAATATATAACATTGATGTAATATTCAGTACGAAAAGCGTTTATTTGACAGTAGTGTAATTTACAGTGGTTTGTTTGATTGATTGTTTTGCAAAATTGGTTTAAAACGGCTATTCTTAGACATTAAAAATAACTTTAAGTATATGTGAAAATATTAATTTTCTGTCTCAACGAACATCTTGCAGTTCATCTTTGTAAAATCGTAATGTTTCGAAACTTATAGCATCTAACACAGATTTTAACATACTAGATAAATGTAAATCTCCACTGTAGTACATCTACAGTGCTCTAGTACAGAATGAAAGATTTATAATAGATGAATCAATGTAATTGCTATTGTAACAGTCTACAGGTTCTCTGCTTTTAGAGACGACAGAATACTCTGGTAAAGTTGTTTATGTTTTCTAGAATTTGGTAATTATTACTTATCAAGTACGATTTATATACTTTAAAATGATTTTTAGTTAATATATACATTATATTATTATACATTTATGATTATAAATATGTCTATTTGGTTTATATCGAAATTACTCAAACTGAAATCCAAGCATTTGTTTTGCACTTTGTGGTTAAACATTTAGATGTATTAAACTTACAAAAAAAGAGAAACATTTCTTTAATTTTATTTCATATAAGATAGACTTTTATATAATAATGGAGTAGACAGGCTCAATTGTAATATTCATTTCAGTTCATTTATCACATGATTATTGTTTAACTCTGATCGTTGTGATGGATAGCAACATGTTATTTTTTATGGCTAGGATGATCTGTCCGTATTTAGCTTTTTTTATGTTGCTGGGCTTAAATCAGGATAGCTACTGTGTTACTTTATTTTGTTGTTAGGATAATCTGCTTATTCGTGTTCAGTTTTGGGCTTAAATCAGGAAAGCTACCGTGTTACTTTGTTTTATGGTTAGGATAATCTGCTTATTCGCATTCAGTTTTGGGCTTAAATCAGGAAAGCTACCGTGTTACTTTGTTTTATGGTTAGGATAATCTGCTTATTCGTGTTCAGTTTGAGGCTTAAATCAGGAAAGCTACCGTGTTACTTTGTTTTATGGTTAGGATAATCTGCTTATTCGT
>NW_013665958.1:95880-114530 GCF_000517525.1 Limulus polyphemus | reverse complement strand
GTTAACTTCGAGACGAATCAAATATTGTACTCTCTTTTTTTTCTTATGAAATTATGTGGACGTTATTTATTTCGGTGTGATTATTAAGTCCTAAACACGTGTGTATCTCCCCCTCTAGGGCGAACGTATCAACAAATATAATAGGAAAGTCAAAGATCTGATATCCCCAAAAATGTCGTTTCCTATAACTGTGTTTTTAATTCTGTCCCTATAGCTTCACCTTCACATTTCCATTGTTTTAATGAGGGAGAGAAGAGCTTTTCTTAGAATTCCGTGTATTCACCACTCAGTCTTTCTTGTAATATTCTAGCTTGTCTGTAAAACTTAGCCAGACCAGTATATATACTTTGATATTATGACAACTTTTCATTCTTAAACTGCACGGTTAGCACATGCTCGGAATTATAAGCAATTATTTCACTTAAAGATTATAGCTATAAATAATATACTATTTTTCCACACTGTTTAAAAACAATGGGAAAAGCAAAGAAAAACAAATAAACTTTTTATGGATAATATGTTTATTAGTATTACAAAAATAAATAAATTAATCACAGGTAAAATCCTGTACGTTTTTTTTTCTACAAAACATTGAAGAAATGCTTGCAACTGTTCAGTTGTTGTTAGTCGTACCGATTCGAATCTGAAAATATTACTTTTACTTTTTACCTTCAGTTTAACTTCGATTTTTGAACTTCATATCTTGTTTTTAGTCGTTAAAAATATTTGTATATTCAGAAAAACTTTCTTAATCGGAGTGAAAATTATCGGTGAAGAGCCCAGAACTTCTTTAAATCAATGCTTTTGCAAGATCATATAATGTATAAGTTACGTTTGTGTGCTGTGGAGAGCATATTTTGTGTATATATATATACTTACAAAGAGTGTTACCTGTTCATGTGAAGGATGAGGTCAGGGATAAGAGGGTGCGTGTAGCGTGCACGGTGGGAAACAAACACCATGATCAACTGCCGACCGGTCAGCCAACTAGTTGGCAGGGCGGGACAGTGTGACTCGTGATATGTTATAGTAACAGCTTTAGGAGTCTGTGAGCGAGAAAAAGAGAGGGGGCAGATAAAGGAAGATTCGACTTTTTTGTGGGGTTAGATATTTTGGTAATTATAATTAGATAATTTCTTATTTCTACAATAAGAAATTATTCTCTCTCAAAATTACAAAAATTAATATAATCAAGAAAATATACAAGTGAGAAGAACGTTTTAAAATAATTCGCGGTTTCAATTAAGTAGTAATATTTATAGAATACAAATAAACTTTTGTACAGTCTTAGAATAAAACTAATATTCTTAAGCAAACGATTCATTAATTTTATTTTAATCACTTACCGACCCTAGATTATTACCAATAACTAGCAGAGAAAATTAATATACAAACTTTTAAATCTTTCTTTCACGATAATGCGTATAAATCATTCCTTATGAATCTATTTTAAAGCGCTAAGCAATTCATAGAACTTTACTTTTATTCTTAGTTGCATATCAAAGAATAATACCGCTAACGACAGTAATCACACCAACTGAATTTCTTTCCACAATGGTGTTTTTATTGTTGTTATATTTTGATAATTATTCAAGCTCATAAATTATAGTGCTTAAAAGTTTAGAATTTCTAGATATAGATTGGTGTTTCATATATCAATCTAAGATTGTATTTTATACGGTTTTTTTTGTGATAGTTGTGACATTTTCCTCGTGCGTTGTGACATCTGCCCCACCATAACCAGCCTCCCTGAATAAAAAAAAAGACATGGGTTTTAACTCCCTATCCTGTTTTTATACCTTTTGGCATACGATAAAGTTTCTGAAGTACTCCTAATAACTCCTCACTAATGAAAAACACGTAGCATTTTTAAATAACAATATATATTAAAGCCAAATAAGTGACATTCTATGTAGGTAATCTTTATGTGCAAATTGTTTTTAAAAGAGATTTTACATAATTTGGTTTTATCGAATTTGAATGCTTTACTAAATTACGTTAAATCTTTGTTAGATAGAATGTTTTTTCCCAAGAAAACATGGTAAAAGGACAAGTAACTGAACGTAAAAATTTTTTGCATTATTTCGCTGTTCATATAAAACTAAAAATCGCTTATTTTCATGAACACTGAAAATGATATTGAGCCAAGGAACGGTAAGTTATTTGGTATATATCTTTTTTTTTAAAGTTTCATGTCAGTTTATTAACTGCTAGATCTGTAATTCAAAACACCTTTCTATATTCAACAACCTGTACCACAGGTGTGGTGCTGAAGCATATACATAGAATTCTTTAAGTGTCCATTTATTTTGCCAGTAGACAATTTTTAATTTCATCCACGAAATAATATTCTTCTGTAGAGAAGTTACGAAAATTTAACAAAAATTAATTAATATTAATTTAAAATGCTACTTATCGTGTAGAAGAGAAAACATATAAACAGTCAGATTTTTCAATGTTTAGAGCTACTTATACAACACCTGTTTTGCTTTCTCTTCTATTGCTAATAATTACTTGAGTAACTCCTTTTAACAATTATTAAATGTTCATAAAAGAAATTATCTTTTTACGACTTTTTATATTTTATAAACATGTACAGTGTTTGTAACTAACTACATTATTCAGTGTTTCAAACGTTTAAGCAAACCCATTATTCAATAATAAACTAATAAGCTACAAAGAGTATGGAAATCACATACTTGGAAATGCTAATACTTTTATTAGGTTAAAGTAGAAATTCTAGTGGAAGTTTTGTAATTTTTAACACAGAAGCAAAGTTTCCATGTGTTCTACTGAAAAGTTAAACTATAGATCAACTAGTTTTATTATGCAAATATCATATTGATTACAAAGGATTTTTTTTTATTGTAAAGAAGATTTGGCTTTCCAACTCCTCCCCCAGAAAAGTGCTACTACCGTCTTGTTAGAACCGCCAAAGTAGTGGACAATCCCTAGACAGATCAAACGAAAACCGAAACTTAAGCCAACGAAGTTGTCTAGTTCTTTCTAATTAGAAACCTGATGACCCTTCCGCATGATTATTATAAGCAGCAAGAACAACTCTTGCTAGGAGAAGAAGTGCGACAAAGAAGAGGACGTCGGGGTTAAGATTACCCCTCAGCAGCCACCTACAGTACTATTGGTGCCAGGGTGTCCGGAAGGGGAAGGACTTGAAGTCACGTTTGCTTACAGCATTACTGACATTAAGATGAGATTTGGGTATAGCTTAGTGCCTAACTTGGCGTAGATGAAGGGGCCGCAACTATCACTAGCCGCTCTACAAAGTAGAGCTCGAATACGGTTCTAAATGCCACACCCTGTTGGACAGGTTTTTGCGTGGGTGTGTTGGACGTTCTTAACGAAATAAACAAGCAGTTAGGGTAGATTAAAGAACATAACAGACACATAATCGTTCTTTGATTGTGGTTGTAATGGCATTTTCATTTTCAGATATACCTAATTTAGGTAATTCTATACAATTTGCTGCGGATAACGTTTCGGCTCTGCGTTATATTTGAATAAGTAATCTACTTACCGCTACTTCGATAAAATGTTGAAAGGACATGTAAATGATATAATACATGTTGAATCAGCTTGTATACAAGATAAAGTGAAGCCACTTTACGAGAATAGCGTTTAGATGTGAAGTTACAGAAATATATTTGGTTGCATTATTCTACACTAATGAAACATGTATGTAACATAAATATCTTCAGGTTGTGTATAAACAATATTGACCCCCAGTGGCACAGCGGTATGTCTGCGGACTTACAACGCTAGAATCCAGGTTTCGATACCAGTGGTGGGTAGAGCATAGATAGCCCATTGTGTAGCTTTTTGCTCAATTACAAACAAACAATAAACAATATCATAAGCCTGGCACAGCGCCCTCTATCAAGATAGTAAAAATAGCACCAAGAAATTAATCAATAAACAGTCAGAATTGATGAGTTTTAACTAATTTTGAAACAATTGAATAATAAAATTTGATTTTTTTAAACTTCTGGTTTGTTTTATTTGGGAGGGTACTTTCATCAAGAAGTTCTTCCTAAGGCTTATCCCAGAAAACAAACTGTTCGTTTAGTTGGCAAGAATAACAAACAACTGTAGCTACACTGTAATATATTAGGCAAATGTAGATAATTGTCTTAAAATAACTATAAGAGAAAATAAATTAAATGTTTAGGTTCCGATAAAAGTCACTTTGACGAAACTTGAATCACTTAGTTATTTTTATGTACATCAATATTATTAAATTCTTTATATGTTTATGATTATAATTTTTTTTGTTTTAAATCTGCGCAAAGCTAAACAAGGACTCTCTGCATATAGCTGTCACTAATTTTGAACTGGTAAACTAAAGGGAAGGCAGCTAATCAGCAACACGTACCGTCAACTTTTGGACCTCTCTTATCTGACCGAATAAGGGATTTCACCGTTATTCTGATAAAAAGTGCGGAGCATATATTTTTTTAAGCAACGAGACACGAACCATGAACCACAACTCAGTATCTGGCCCTGTTATGATAATATACATTTTTGTTGATAGAGGTAAGGAAGTGAAACACTAATTCTATTTAAATATGGTAAATACAAATATTACAGAATAAAGTTAAAATTCATATTTGAAGATAGAGGGTATAAGAAATTAGTGTAAAATGTCTTTAGTGTGAAAACGCTTTTTACTTTTGAAATGTTTATCATGTAGCCTGCCGAAGATACAAGTTTTGATGTTTAGATCCTTGATATATTTCTAAACTAGACTAAACTGTACACATCTCTTTGTTGAGATTAGAACTAAAAAAAATGGCTGAATATTTCCTTAGAAATTAGTTTTCATTACATAAACTACTAATCAAACTCTATTAGAGGAGACCTCCGCTGGTACAACGGTAAGTTTTCGGACTTACACTGCTAAAATTATAGGTTCGATTCCCCTCGATAGACACAACAGATAGCCCGATGTGACTATGCTATAAAAAACACATTACTAGAAGATGCCAACTTTTTTCTTACCTAAGACTGACAAATCTTAACGCTGTTAAGGTTACATTTTTATGAGTTATACATGAATCTCAATTATTTTGAACTCTTATGTACTAATTTTTGAAAACAACAAGTTGAAAGGTGACGTAATACTATACAAAATAACTCTTGAAACAATGTGCTATAACACGACTAACATCGTTGGTAGTTACAAAATATTGCTTTGTATTATAAATAATTGTTATATTTTATGAATCATTGTTAAAGTAATTTCGAAGTTGGAAGTTATTCTTAAATTTATTACATTATAAAGTCCCCATGTACAAACCAGCTACAAAAGGAAATCACTGTGTTCTGTTGAATAGTTTAAACTGATTATTTTCACGTTTTTTTAATAAAGGATTTTGAATCAATTTTCTTAAAGGTTATAAGCAACACCTATAAAGAACTGAAACAGCAATACAGCTAATTGTTATACATCTATTGTTTGACAACCATCAGTCACAGCTGTTAATTCTCAAACAACAAAGAAACCCATATATACGTATATATTTTTAGTATTAATACAATAGGGTACTTCCACACGACAGCCAGCCCCAGCAGAAGTTATAGGATGAGAGATTGGCTGGAGAGTTGAAAGAACAAAGACTGGGGCTGGTAATGGTTTATATATGCCATCATTATAAGAGCAGTGCCAAGCGTTAGTGTATCGTCTAGTAATAGATGACATTGAGCCTTAATATTCAGTAATGAATGCTAATGATACCATATGTCTTTGTCCAAAAGTCCTACTTGTACGTAGGTCTATAATCCGTTGTTCGTAATATGCAAATATGCATCTCTGCAAGATTCTATAACCTCAAAACCACAAAAACCGCTTATGTAATCACTTGTAAGAGCTAATGTATAATACCGGGAATTAGAAGGATTTTATTGAAATTTTCTTGCTGAGATATTGGTAAACGCAATACATACACGTGTGTGCAGAAATATCTGCTTAAAATATATTCATACTATTTATTCGACAACTTAAGTATTGAGGCTAAATATAGAAATAATCCCATAAAACCAAATTACCTGTGTATCCAAATATGACTAATCTTTCAAGTACATTATTGTAAAATTCTACTAAAGTTGTTGTCCGGTTAAAGATGGTCTTAAGATAATCCGTGCACAGTAAAGTTGTAAAATGATTATAAAAATAAGTATCTTCTAAAGCAGACCATCCCTTACTTACTAACACAAAAATATCTAATGTTTTACTCTTCTTTAAAGATATACTCTTTATTAGATTAACATCAACACGTGGGTAAGGTTTGACCAATCACATGTCGGCATTCAACAGGTAGTCTACATTATCAAAATGGTTGAATATAAGTACTTTCAAATTTATCATCTATTATTCACCTATGAGCCGCTACAACTTTGAATATGAAGTAACCGACAAAGTGCACGTCAAAATTAAAGTAATATGCATGATATTCAGAAATGAAATCATTGTAAAAATGGTTTCATATATCAACAATTGAAATTGGTTCATATAATAATGATAAAAGTCCTACGAAAATACGCTATGTCCATAGATGGTCTAAAGGATTACGTGTGGAACAATAATTCTTATGTTTAAGATTCTGCTTATGTGTATAGCCATCAAATCAACATTCACGTACCTTCAGAGCACAGTTTACTACAGAGCTCAGAAATGTTATTGACTGTGATCAAACCTGCCCTGAGGTTGGGACAACTACTACATATATTATTACCACCCCCATTATAAAAGATAGAACTAGTTATATGCGCGGCACAAACTTTATAACTAAGTCAAAGAGGAACACAATGTCTGTGTTATTCTCTACGATTCACAGACATGTAATTTTACAACGTCGGAAAGAAGAGATAACGCTCTATATCTCTTACCGTAGTTCTTGTTGTACTCGGAGGGAATCGATGTAATTTAACGTAATTTCTTTACTGAGAATGTTACCCTGTAATAAACGTTCTAGGTAGTCTTGGACAAAGCAAACAATATGCATATTGTTGATATTAAGTAAATATATATACGCTTATGCATATCAAACGATTCAAGGACGTTGCCTTTACTTGTTTTATTTCATGCATCATTTCTTATTCGCGTCTAATTGAGGCTTCTGTGCTGTTGATGGTTTCATAATAGATGGGTGTAAGTTACTTTATGTCACATGCATCTATGAGACTAGATTATAACGCTCGCATGTTTAGGATGGAATGGTATTATGTTAGTTCTGACCATATCCGCAAATAAATCAGTGTCATATCAGCCCATGTTTTTCTTCTCTATGTATGCTTTCCTAATCTATCTCATATACTGAATACCTATGGACAAAACAAGAAAGCATTCATACTAGAGAAAGATGGCAATATTTAAAATTACCTGTATCTCCGCGGCTGCTGCTTTGGCACACACGGGCTATAAGATATTTTCTTCCTTACTGTGTGCAATATATCTTCTTGTGTTTTTAAACAGATACGTAAAGTATTAGTACACAGATAGGTAAAGTATTAGTAAACAGATATGTAAAGTATTAATAAACAGATATGTAAAGTATTAATAAACAGATATGTAAAGTATTAATAAACAGATATGTAAAGTATTAATAAACAGATATGTAAAGTATTAATAAACAGATATGTAAAGTATTAGTACACAGATAGGTAAAGTATTAGTAAACAGATATGTAAAGTATTAGTAAACAGATATGTAAAGTATTAATAAACAGATATGTACTCACATATATTAACGGTAGAGGTACAACAATGTACAAATACGTTATTTCAATAGATTGGAAAAAGAAAAGCTCTCATACGCAAAACAAACAAACAAAAAAAAACAGTTAAAGGTCAAAATCACTCGAAATCCTGGAATATAAATGACTCGTCAGGAATCCAACTCCTTTCTATTTCTTAATATTTTACATATCTGTTTATTAATACTTTGCATGGTCATATTGTGCTGTTTTCCTTCATATTTTATGTGTATTATCCTTGGTGTTTAACACCAACAGAACACCTATAAATCAGTTCGCTAATTTTTAGCTCTTCAGATTTTTGTTTTTGCACATTTTCGGATTAGCTAATAACATATTTAAATAAATAGTGATTTAAATTTTTTAATTTAATTTAACAAAATAACAAATTCAGTAGATTAAAAATTATGCTTTTGAATTTTCTCAATCATCACATGATGGGAGACTAAAATTCCGTTTATATTCGTCGTTTGGATAATTCCAATAATGCATAAAAAGAGTCTAAATTAGCCCAAAAATTATCATTCCATATCTGTATTGTAAATTCAATGAGGTGGTGAAAGAATGGTTTCTCATGCCATACCGTTATCAATGAATGGTTTCTCATGCCGTACTGTTATCTTGCTCCCCGAGGTGGACCCAGCAGATAGCCCAATATGGCTTTGACTACTAAAAAAAACAACAAAAAACTATTTGGCCCCGAGTGTCACAGCGGTATGTCTACGGACTTGCAACGCTAGAAACCGGGTTTCGATACTTGTGGTGAGCAGAGCAGAGATAGCCCATTGTGTAGCTTTGTGCTTAACTACAGACAAACAAACTGTCATATTTTATACAATTACTATAAATGGAAGTTTCTTATCTGCACACATGCCAAAAACATAAATCCACCATTCCACCCTAGCAGGTGGCTTCTGGTGTCAAGGATAAACATTTTATGCATACCAATAATATAACTCTACCATTCCACCCTAGCAGGTGGCTTCTGTTGTCAAGGATAAAAAATTTATGCACACCAGTAATATAACTCTACCATTCCACCCTAGCAGGTGGCTTCTGGTGTCAAGGATAAACAATTTATGCATACCAATAATATAAGTCTACCATTTCACCCTAGCAGGTGGCTTCTGGTGTCAAGGATAAACAATTCATACCCTAGCAGATGGCTTCTGGTGTCAATGCTAGACAATTTATGCATACAAGTAATATAACTGTACCATTCCACCCTAGCAGGTGGCTTCTGGTGTCAATGGTAGACAATTTATGCATACCAATAATATAAGTCTACCATTTTACCCTAGCGGATGATTTCTTTTGTCGATGATAAACAAAAGACAGATCTGAAAATTCTCATTTTCACATATCTCTGATTTGAAATCAAATAAAAGCTAATTAAGAGGACTGCGATGACAACATCTCCAGTCAAGCGCGATTTTCATCTCTTTTGTCAGTCTTATTAAGTTTCATTGATTCTTTAGCTTAGGCGTATCGCAGCACAATATGTAACATTATATTGGTTTAATCAAAGGAAATAAAAACAAAATATAACCACATAATAGTGAAGACTTTGTGTAAAAAATCGATTAATCTGACTTTAACATAAAATATATGTATTTAAAACATAAATGATTAGATTGTAATATCTTATAACTGTAATTAGTAGCGAACAATACATATTAGACATAAGTAGAAAAGTCAAAAAATAACTCTTTGTTAAGTATGAAAATTCTTTCTTTAAAAAGTTAATTATTACCATTAAAGCGATTAAAAAGTGGTTCCATCCAACATACATGATTTTATGTTAAAACACAAAGATATCCGTATGTTGATAATTTGAGAAAATATCTGCGACTGTATATCATATATAAAGATGCTTATAAGAACTTTGAGATATGAATCTTTCTACAATCGTAATAGAATATTCTATGACTATTAAAAGTATTTGCTGTATTTAGAATTTTTGCGCAAAGCTATACAAGGGCTATCTGCACATAGCTATTTCTACCTGCAAACTGATAAGCTAGAGAGATGGCAGTTAGTCAAGAGTATCAACTGCCAGCTCTCAGACTATTCTGAACGAATAGTGAGATTTTGGCCATCACTCTTGTAACACTCTCGACTTAGAAGTGTGCGAAGCGCATTTAGGCAGTAACGAGCCTCGAACGTTGACCCTCGGATTTACAGTGCGCCACATGTGTAATTAATGAAAGAAAACATAAAGCCTATAATATTATGGAATAAAGTCTTAATTAGAAGTACTTATGCATTCTTAGTGAATTAAATAATTCTATAGTTTATTATTTCTTCTTATCATTACAAGAAAGAAGTTTGTAATGGAGAGAAATATAATGAAATTATCTCAAGCCGTAAAAGGATCCTGGATTTTTATTTCCTACTGACATATCTTGTTTTAATCACGATTCTCTGTTACTTTTTACCTGTTACCCAACATGTCTTGAAAGGAATATAATTGAGAATAAGAAAAGGGTGACAGTTTCTAACACTCTTTGTGAAATGCCGGTAAGGTTATCTATAAATTGTTCAGTAAGTTGAGAATACGCATTTTTTTTATTTTTGTGAATTTCTGCCTGTTTCTAAACCACATTAAACATATCGACTCTTTTAGAAAAATACGCATATGTATTTTTTTTAATTTATCACACTATACGTTATCCTTACTTGAGTCCCCCGGCTTCGACGACGGTGAGTTTATGGACTTACAATGCTATAATTGGGGGTTCGATTCTCTGCGGTCAACACATCAGATAGGCCAATGTGGCTTTGTTCTAAAACAAACAATTCTTACTTGATATGTGTCTCAGATTTTACAGGCGACTGTAATTTGATCAAATCATCTGGACTTTTATTATCAATTTCACCGAGTAAAACTGTATTTAAACACACACACACACTGAAATAAAAACAACAAACTTTATATTAATTTTATATGGTTATAGTCAACTGACTGGAAAATAATTCATAAATATAGAGGTATTGGAAAATAATTGTTAGTTGTAATGAATGAGGTGTTGTGAGTCTACCCTGCAACAATATATTTGAGGTCATTCAAGGCGAACTTTAAGATCATGTCCTTCAAACTATCATTAATTTCACATACGAAAAATGCCAATTACAATAGTTTTGTTAAACGTGCTACCCAAATGTAATAAATAACAATATGGCGGCTTCATTATCAATAATGGTTGCTATTCGTGGTCTACCCACTCAACGTATATGTTGTAAATGAGCATGTAGTAAGCACTGCCAAAACATTTTCCGGTCATCTAGCATTTAAGCTGACATGATGAAACTCTCAGTACAGTAAGACAATGTTAAACTGTCTTTCAGCTGATTACTGTTCCATTATTTAGATATCTGGAGGCAGTTGCAGCAAAATGTTTGTATTCTACCTTATGTAAAGGGTTTTTATTTTATATACTAATAAATCTTTTGAATTTTTCCAAAGGTACAATGACATTCCTCAGCAAAAATCTGACCTTATATCTCAAATCTCGGTTTGTATAACAACTATTGCTATGGTATTGGGTTTGATATTTTGTGACATAACTCCACGTCCATGAAAGAATCATATTTGTGTTTATAACTCTTATTCTTTAGAGGCGGTTTTCGTAATGTTAGGTTTAACATTTCACTGATTTCTTATCGTCTGATATTTCTCATCGATATTTGGGTATATGATGCATATTAATAAGTCCCAATAACTCAGCGGTCTGAGGGCTCATAGCGCTAAAAATCGGGTTTCGATACTCGCAGTGGGCAGAGCACAGATAACCTCCTGTGTATCTGTGTGTTTAAAAGAAAATTACCATGAAGATAACCTTAATGATATCGTCACAAGGTAGACCCACAAAACTTCCAGGAAGATAACCTTAATGATATCGTCACAAGGTAGACCCACACATTTCATACCATTAACAAATATTTACCTATGCCTCTATATTTCTGAACTGTTTGTCCATCAAAGGACTCCTTTAACATTCTATACAAGTCTTTCTGTATTTTCTAATGAATACGAACAACTGATCCTCTGCGTGCGGTAAATATAACAGCATCGCTTGATTGTTGCCTTGCTTACAAACCAGAAATATAGCGTTTCTCTTTCACATCAAATCACCAGAACCGATTTGGGGAATTTTTCTTAGAAGACTCCAGTCGTCCCTTCAGTGACTCAGCTGTAAGACTGAGGACTTATAACGCTAAAAACCGGGTTTCAATACCTGTGGTTGGCACAGCACAGATGACCGATTGTGTAGTTTTGCGCTTAACAAACAAACAAAACAATCCAGTCCATGTTTTTTTTCATTCTCGATAATATTCAATATATTTTACAGAGTACGAACCTTTTCCTGAAGTAATTACAGCATTAAGAGAGACACTGAAATTTAATATAACTTGATATATCTTATTTCAACAACATAAATGCGTGTTTACGGTGTCTTGCTCTTTCTCTCTCTCAATTTTTAGCACTTGTGTTCTAGGTCTTTCGTTATTTATACATTTACTAGCACTGTAGCAGTTATATTTACATGTATTTAACAGAATATTCTTGAAAAACAAAATATAATATTATTTATTTCCTTTTATTAATTTGGGACATTATTTACATTTAAGACTGTTTCCTTTTATCTAAACACATGAAAAGAAGTAAACATAAAGCTACATATAAATACAAAAATTATAGAAATTGCGTACAAAAAAGGGGGAGAACATGCTTACATCAATACCACGCCTTTATCATAATGTTTGTTTGTTTTGAATTTCGCACAAAGCTACACGAGGGCTATCTACGCTAGCCGTCCCTAAGGGAGCAGTGAAAGACTAGAGGGAAGGCAGCTAGTCATCACTACCCACCGCCAACTTTTGGGCTACTCTTTTACCAACGAATAATGGGTTTAACCGTCACATTATAACGTCCCCATGGCTGAAAGGGCGAGCATATTTGGTGCTTTATCATAAAACAAATGGTAACACGTAATACACATTAAGACCCCAAAACACTGTTACTCAACAATCATAGATGAGTCTGTTTAGTGATATTTTTTTTAAAAAGCACGGTCCTTCCAACATAACTCTATTAAACCTTACCTTTAATTTGTATGTGAGCCAAAGTCATCCGTATTTTAAAGAACGGTGGGCCAAATACAGAAGTAGAAATCTTAAAAAGCACGGTCCTTCCAACATAACTCTACTTATATTATGAAAATCAGTTCTATGGTGCATCTCTGTTGGCTGTAGCTTATAGGATATATTGAGATTTGGCTATGACAGCTGTATTCGGTCACACAGACTGGTTCTCTAGCTTTTTTGGCTTTAGTGTATGGCAGAGTCCTGCGGATTAGCTCCGTCATCAGCAGTTTAAAATTCAAACCCGTAGTATATCCATTTTAGCCTTAGCCTAAGTTAGTTTCATGTTATAGTTTTTTCTAGCTGTATTTTAGGAAAATGTCTTAAGAATATGCTCTACCAGCTGTACGTTAGAGCCTAGTCTTCTGATTTTGCAACAGGAATTGTATAGACCCGTAATGCAATTGAATTAGCTTTATTGTATGGCATGTGTTATCTAGTTTCAAAACTTGGACAACCTTAAACTCTCTTCAGTAATAAAAGGGTGTAAATATGTGACTCGACAAAAAACCCATCAGATTTCATATCTACTGAAATTTTAATTCTTTTTTTTACGTTAAAGCATTATTCTCTTAAAACCAAAGAATCCCTTTAAACCTAAACTTTCCTTTCAAAAACAAAACGAAACCAAATAACATATCAGAAGAAAAGGTAACTAACTCCTTCTATTTTGATGGTACCAAAACTGTCATTGAATAATTATGATTAATGGTGTGATTTTTTTAGCAAATTTGTCAATATTATCCCCACTTAATGACGGATTATTACAAAATCTTTCTAAAGAAGGGGTTAACATGTACATATACATAATTTAAAGCACATTTGAGTCCGTAAGGAACTATTCGGTTTTAAATGCTTTCACATATACTAAATTACGAGTTTGCATAGCCCTAAATGGTTTTTTAAATTCTAAATTTCCGAAGATTTCTACTTCTGTATTTGGCCCACCGTTCTTTAAAATACGGATGACTTTGGCTCACATACAAATTAAAGGTAAGGTCTGCTGAAGTGAGTACACCTCCCATCCATATAACAAAGTAACAAATAAAAGAAAATCGAATACAAATAAAAGAGCTATCTCACAATTCCGTCGGTCAAACTGTTTGTAAAATAGGTACACATAAAGTTAAATTATCATATTTCAACCAAAGAATTATTCAGAATTATTGTTGGCATAGATTCTCTGCAGAAACATCAACTCACATACATATAAACTACAAGATTATTCTTTAGTCTGTATCTGACCCAGCTATACCACAAGAATACTCTTTGGAATACCACAGATAGCATTAGAGCCTAGGATCAGCGACTTTTAGCTTTTCCTTATGATTCACTGTGTCATACTATAAAGTTATTCTGTATATATATATAACTTGGAACTTCACCACGTCACTATAGTCCATGTTGTCCCAATCTGTCATACTCTATCTGACGACTGTGCATCATGACAGAAGCCCTATAAAGTAGTTTCCATTGCAAACGGCTCTGATATACCTTCGTATGAAGTAGCATGAGTTTTCGTTTCATTCTCCAGTTAATTAAGATATTCGACAGTCGAACTGGAGATATAATTGGAAGCCTTACTTTGGTGACTTTATATCCTGATGCATTCGTTTCCAGTTGGGGATCATTCTTATTTGTGTTGCCTACTGTTGCTTGAAGAATGTGGACTGCTTGGGGCATGTGGACGACTTTAGCACTGAACCTTTGTATTCATGGGCTTTCACCTATTACAAGACGCCACACTTTGCTTACCATAACTTGGGCACAGTTTATTGAAGGTCTCTTTCTAGGTGTTCATGGTGTCCAAAGTTGATACATATTCCTTTGTTTTTCAATTCCATTAGGTACAAAGGTTATTCTCATCTTATAAATGATACATCTCCGATCTGAAGGTACCTTTATGATTTGAATGTATGAATATTTTGCCTCGTAAAGGAGTGTTATATACTCAGTATTCGATGCAATCACACTACTTACGCTACAGGTCTGGCATGGCCTAGTAGTTAAAGCGATCGACTCGAAATATGAAAGTCGCGGGTTCGAATCCCTGCAACAGAGCATGTTCGTCCTGTTCGCCGTGGAGGCGTTCTAATGTGACAGACACTCTCACTGTTTGTTGCTAAAAAAAAGTAGCCCAAGAGTTGGCGGTGGATGGTGTTGAGTAGCTGCCTTCCCTCTAGTATTTCCTACTAAATTAGGGACGGCTAGCGCAGATAGTCCTTCTGTAGCTTTGCGCGAAAATCAAAACAAGCCAAACCAAATCTACGCAACACCATACAATGTCAAAAGGTAGTTCTGATACACGGCCGCTCCACCGCGATTGTTGTGATTGTTACATGACTTGCTGATTTGAGCATTCAAAAGCGTCTTAATATAACGTACCTAATTCTCTGTATATATTTATGAAACTCATCAAACATCAAGGCTAAAAAACAACAATCATCGACAACAATCTGATTGTTTTTACTTGTTTTAGATTCGTAATTTTTTGGTTGTTTCTACCTTATCGACCACTAAACGGCTTTCAGTTTAATATGTTATTTGGTTAGCTTATTTTTCAACTTTTCATTATTTCAGAATATAGTAAATGACCAAAATACAACAGAATGATGATTGTATTTATTTATTTTTGAGGTTTAATTAGAAAATATGATAAAGGTATAACATTCTCCGTAAAATCGCCTTTATTTTCTTTATTCTTAAAGTTATCACATTGGATTCAAGAATGCTTAATCCAGTCATCGATTTGGCAACGTTTGTACCTTGCTTCTTCCACAAGGTAACGGGGTAGGGACTTTTCTTGGAAATCAATCCGACCTTATCTTATCTTTTGTCAGGGTAGAGTCTACAAAGATGCAACAGTTAGATATTACCAAAAGACACATTTTTATGTTGTTTCAGTATAATTTTATGGTAGTCCTCTGGATAGTGCATGGTTATGGGAACAAATACTTGTCTAGGAGACAGCTAAAGGTTAGGAACTATTTCCACAATTTTGTATTCGGCATTTCAGCTTTGAATGACCTAAAGGAAAGAGTCGTTTTCAAGGCCCTTCAAGTTGCTGTGAAACTAGATTATATACATATATATATATATATATATATAATGAGGTTAAGAGCATTACAACAGCAGTCCCCATACCTTGAGTATTTTAATACAAACTCACAGAATACTAGGCCAAAATAGGAAACATATTCTATCAGACTTAACAACTTAGTTTAAAAATTTATAATGAAGAGGAATTATAGATGTTTGTGTCAGGCAAACTAATCATAGTTAATAATTTTGAATTCAGAATGTCTAAGAAGACGAATCTTGGATAAGCTGAATACAATGTGCTGGTGATGACTAGCTGCCTTCCGTCTAGTCTTTCACTGCTATATTATGGATGGATAGCACAGATAGACCTCGTGTAGCTTTGCGCGAAATTAATAACAAACAAACAAACCTAGAATTCTACGAATCGCAGGTCGGGTCCCTTTTCTAAAGAATATCATCTCCAGAGTCTAAAAAGAAAATCAAACAGAAATACCAGTCGGTAGTTATTATTGTGTGGAATGTTTCGAAAATAATCCACAAACGATTCAATGAATTAGGTTGAATTTGATTCATTACGTGAATGGTGTGCACAGAATTCAGAAAGACTTAAGCAACAACAGAGAAATAATACTTTTTATCAGTTGTTGTAGTCATTTAGTAAAGCCTTTTCTCACCGCCAATTCTTGGGCTACTATTTTACCAACAAATAGTGAGATTGACCGTCACATTATAACGCTCCCACGACTAAAAGGGCGAGCATGTTTGGTGGGACGGGGATTTGCAGACTGCGAGTTGAGCGTCCTGACCATCTGGCCATGCCAGGCCGTAGAATTCTAGAAAAGGAAAATCCTATGGGAAATGCACTTTTGCTTACCAACAATTCCAAAGCATTATGAAGCTGCTACTAACAACATCATTTGTGATGGTAACCCACTTTATCATCCAACAGAGATAATATTACTTGGTTAAGGAAACTCACTACTTCTAAGGCCACTCCGATATAAAGGGATGTCAAAATGAGCCTATGAGTTTCGAGATATTTTAATATACTTCCAAGCTATGAGTATGAACTTGCAGGGGGTTTATTTATAGTAACAGTACTTAACTTATAAAAGTATATTAGGCATGGTCAATCTGCCTGTTTCTCGGGCATTAAAATAATTATTTTAATAATACTCAAAGTTTCAGCTTCCGCCTTTCTCAAGGTTTAAGTGTCTAGTGTTTTTAACCACTAAGAAAGACAGAAGTCGAAACGATTGGTAAAACAACAGAATTCTTCTTGATTTTGTGGTCTAAAGTGTAAGAATTACGTTTGCTAAGAGTTTAACTTTCAACCTATCTGAATGTAAGTATAAAGGTTGGTTTATTATTTTTTGGCTGTCCGAGGTCAGTGGAATATATTCAAATTTTTATAGAACAACTAAAAATCAGGATGAATTTCCAAACTTTTACACTAGGCTCTTGTTTGTGAGCTAAGTTAAAGATGAAAAACGTTTCTTGTCATTCAGGCTGCTGACGAATAAGAGTAGGTAATAAGAGTTTAACTTGATGTTAACCAATGATCCAAGCCAGCCCACTTAGACGGTATATCTAGAAATGTCGATGTTCTCTGTTGTAACTTGTGCTATATTTCTTTTATAGTTTATCTATTTAATTAACTGTCCATTCTTTCCATTTAGTTGAGCTTGATATTGTATTGAACAAACGCAAGACCAGATTCTGGTTAAATATTAATTTGTAAATATTAGACACAACACAATAACTGTTGAGACATAACTTAAGATTATTGATTTGTTTTGATTCCATCTAGGTAGTCACTGAAAGTAAAATAAGTGTATTGGAATTAAATAGTACGGCCTGATTCTTTACTGGTATATGTATACACCATTGACGTTGTTCACAAATTCTATTTCAATCTAGTTTGTCGGGTTGCATTCCTTTTGGGGGACATCATAGTATATAGGTGAAAGTTGATTTATTTGTGATGAGTTGATTAGTGGTATCAAATGAAAGTATGATGTAAGATGAAATAAGTATACAGGTGTTTGGGTAGATGAGTGGAGATACATAGCTTCGCAATTAGGAATGGTTCTGTATTGTAAATATGTAGACTGTGGAACAGAGGTATATCATTCGCAGTCCTCGCTTATTTCGATGATGCATCTGTTCCCGTTTTACTGTACAATACAGCACTGTATCTTAGCTGTTTCAGTGGCAACTCATGTGGTAAACATGAAAGTTGTATTGAGGTATAGCTGTGGTACTCTTGGTAAAGAGGTAACGCACGTTAATACGGCCAATAACAGAATATTCGAGCATTTAATCGGCAGACAATGTAATAATTAAAAGGAAAATGGAGATCGTGAGAGTGGGTAGACAATGTTGGAATGCAAATCTTGTGTAAATAAACATTAAACAAACGTCAAAATTCATATAAAATATCCATTTTATTTTACTACTTGTTCATCTCAGGCCTCAACAATTGGAATCGTTCTGGTCAATTTTTAGTAAAATGAGAACTTAAATTAGTGGTATAGCTTTGGCTGCTTATAATATTTACAATACCAAATATACAAATGTTCTAAATTACAGTCCAGAAGAATTTAAAGATTTAAAAAATTTAAGCAAAATAGCGTTTTTAAAAACACAGTTTTCTAGTAGAAGTTTGACAGTAATGTACTTTGTACCAGTTAT
>NW_013665958.1:79109-94943 GCF_000517525.1 Limulus polyphemus | reverse complement strand
TAATTCCAACGATGTGAATATTCCAGATTCGGTGTTTTTGGAGTTAACGAACTTTTCTACTAAAAACTTCATTTTCTTTTGGGTGTAAAGCTCATGGCGTTACTATGGGATCGAAATTGGCGTCGTCTTTAGCCGATTTATTTCTGTGTTTTCATGAAAGACAATGGTTAAAAATTTTTTCACAACAGTTTTAAAAACCTCTATTATCGGAGATATGTTGATGACACTTTCACCATTCAAGAACTCAGAACAAACTTCCCAATTTCTTCACTATTTGAATAGTAGAAATAGAAGAATGAAAGTCACTGTGGAACATCAGCAGGGGCATAAACTTTCTTTTTTGGACACTTCAATTAGTAATAATAATGGGGAAATTGAATGCAAAATGTATATATCACAAGAAAGTATTTATAGGATTAATTTCAAATATTTTTATGGGAAATTTAGTCATAATATTGTTTCTTCGTGCATGTAAATTTTTAGCACATATGAGGTAGTGCAGGGAAAATTCAATAACATCGAGAAATTATTGTTAAAAAAGGATTTTTCAACTTTTGTAATAGGTAAAATACTTCGTAAATATTTAAATAAGCGAATTGTAGTATAACGTGTACAACTGAAGTTTCAAAATATTTTATTGTCATCAGTATACCCTACATTAATAACCCTTTGAAAAATGTCCTTTGAAGGGTGTATTTGCAGTGTTTAAACCTAACTGTCGCCTACGGTTTCTCATTAGATTTAATAACCAGATTCCGATTTTACAATCATTATTTGTAGTTATAAGTTTACTTGTCCTTGCTGTTAACAATGTTACTTACATTGGTTCTACTAAAAGAAACCTATTTGCGCGAATTAATAAACATGCTATCCTAAGATCTCCATTAAGTCAAGCCTACTTGAACATGCCCTAGGAGAATGTGATGTTGTTATTGGCTTAAGATCTTAGTAAGGGTCAATGATAAACAGAGTTTCTTTCTCATAAGCATGAGATAAACGTTGTCGGATCAAATAGTGTACTTTATTGACTAATGATCAAAGATATAACAAGATAACACTTAGTTGGATTCCAGTGATGGTCAACAACATGAGGTACTTGTAGTTCTCCCCTGCATGGTAGCTGAGCCAATACTTTTCACAGGTCTGTTCTTCTCAAACACTGGAGGTAGATTTTGTGATTTTGAGTTTAACAAATGGATGAAAAATCGATGAATAAAACTAAATAATTTGGTGCAAAGATAAGTGATTGATCTGGTAGATTAATAGAGCAGTGAATAGCGCTTCTAACAAGTAGACGAGGAAAATAATTGGATGCATGCTTTAGTGTTTGAGGATGCAGATGGTTGGGCTATGTATGAATAATAGCCTGGCATAACTTTCTAACATAGTTGTTAAGTTTGTTGTAGATTTTCAAAAAGGTTAACATCCAAATGATATATAGAAAATGTGCCTACGTAAATGCTGAAGGTTAGTTAAATGTTAACTTAAATCTACGGAACGAGAACAATACATTAGATTATATAAATGTTACCTCCAAACTACATACTGAAGACTGAATACATACTTGGCTCCAGGGGACACATGAGAGGGGGTAAAAAGGCTTATCGATGGCAAGTAAAGATGTTGGATCAATGTTTATCAAAATAACGAACAAGTAGATTTTTATATGTGTACTCCTAGTTAGATACTTTAATTGATTTAAAAGTTTTAATATAGGAATATATGCAGCTATAATATCGAGAAGTGGTTGTTTGTGAATATAATGATAAAATAACAAAAGAAGGCTTCATCCACTTCTAAAAGACACCAATTTTCTAGTTTGAATAACCAAGATATTCATTATCGTAACTTCCAAAGTTTTGGAAAAAGTTGATACAGACAAAACTATCTGTATATAAACATCTACCTGTCCAAATTATTTGTATATAAACATATACCTGTCCAGATTATTTTTATATAATCATCTACCTGTCCAGACTATCTGTATGTAAAAACTTCCTCTCAGTAAAATATGATAAAATTATCTGAACTCTGTCTTAACATTTGCCATAAATTAATTGAGGCTGTACAAACATAAAGAGTAGGGGTTACGAGTAAATGTTTTCTAGTTTATTGAAATTAGTTTATTGATTAGTATAAGCTGAAATAATATTACTCACATATGTCATCTGAATATTTCGATGTGTTCACTCTGATACATTCTGAATTACTTTACATATATTCAATTCATTCAAGTCCTTAAACTTTAACTGGTTTCTTATAAAAGAGTTTGATGGTCTCACAATTTTATTTTCAAATTTACTTTAAAAAAGATAAAAGTTTAAGATACGTATCTATAAAAAAGCTCTACGTCAAAAGATCGAAAACTTATTACCATAAGATAAACTTACTACCATATTTACTTAAACAAATATTAAAATCTCTTGCGAATTCAATTACTACGCCAGTTAACAGAGGGTATAATGTAATCCATATAATTTATTTATAATCAAGTTTTCAAACCTTTTGGTTTAAATCTTTTAATGACTGTAATCTCGTGTTTAACATGTTCTGTCATCAAGCTTAAGCTAAAAACCCATATATAAGCATTAGGTTCATACACGTATCTTAATTAATCGTGGATGATATGGGCTCCAATGGTTTACTTTCGCTTCGGAAAATAAAAAATGCAAATTATGTTCACAGCATTATTACTTTAAATATAAAAATGGTTTTATATTTTGAAAAATAAAAGCGTCAACAATGTTCAACAGTGTAAAAGTTTTTCGCGTTTCTTCATGAATTGATTCAGCATATAAGAATAATAATATTTCACTTTTCAGCTTCACACTCTGTCGGTACTATTATTCAACCAATCCAAACTCAACTAAACTTAAAGAAAGCGTATGAATAGCACTTACATATAAATTTGCTAGTGAGAATTGACTTCTGAAACAAATCGTTGCATCTTGTTCTTATTTAAAAAACTAAATATGGCGGAGAGTTGTTGCCTTTATGACTGCATAAGTCTCCCTTGTATCCTTACAAAACAGAATGTTGATTTTTGGAGTAATGCTATTGCAAGAATAAGAAATTAATCACAAGATACCATTTTAGACATGCTATTATATATTCAATAAATTGTTGCTACCCTTGTTACGGTTACCAGAGCTTATAGGTCAATCATGTAATGTAGCAAAATAAAATAACTAAAGACTACATAAGACTTCATAATGTTTATTTGTTTACAAGTTTCAAAAAACTAATGACTGCACATGATTTCATTTTATACAAACGTTTACAAAATAAAATAACTAAATACTACATAGGATTTCATTATTAAGATGTTTTATCAAAATATTATATCTAAAGGCTACGTATAGGCTTTTATTATGGAGATATGTTTATAAAATATAATAACTAAAGACTGCATATAGGACTTCATTATTAAGATGTTTTAACATCCAGTAATATAGTGATAAATAATCTTTATATTGTTTATATTCTTTCCAATCTAATTTTATACAAGAGTAAACTACTCATAAACATTTGCATTAACAAATTTTCATTATTTTGAGTTTATTTTAATAGTGTATATAATGTTCCTAAAAGTCACTTCACCCAAGCATGATTTGATATTTTTCTTTAAAACTAAAAGTTGTAGTGAAGAGTTATAAAGCATGAGTTGTAGCAAATTAACAGCAAATAATATGAGTGTTAAAGAATCAACAGAAGGCTGAAAGTGTTTGTGCAAGGGACCTTAACTGGAACTACAATAACACTATAATAAACATCACGGAAATACGAAGTGAGGCTCCTTTTGGGACAGACACTATGTATATAAGAATTCTTAATAGTTATTTCATGTTGTTGTTTTTCCTTCCCACAAACCTCATTACGAATTCAATGGGGAATAAAGCTAAATGTGGTTACTGACTTTCCTTTTGCTATTATGTTAGCTTTGTCCTTGAAAAGTTAAAATTGACATTTCGTTGCAAATGAGAGTTACTTTTCTTCACCGAAGTAGAAAAAACTATCTTATTAGTTCAACTAGATGGAACGGTTCAGGGTTAGGAGCTGAGAAAAAGAGAAAACAAAGTTATTTTTAAAGAGTCGCCACTTAAAATAAATTTTAAAACATAAATTTTTATGTTACATATATCTTTGCATAATATTTACAACCATGTGAAAAAAAAGGAGAAAAAAAAAGACTAATCGAATAATGACGAAAATAGTTTGAAAATAATGTTTCCTTTTCCAAAAAATTCATTCTTATGAAAATAATAATAATTTCAAGTATGGACAGAAAGACATATACTAATATACTTACGATATAAAGAGATTTGTTTGTTTCTCGAAACTTTGGTACAATTAAGCAATTTCTTTATATAGTTCATATAAAACAATACAATTAAACTAACGGTATTTTATTCCGAAAAAAATCTTTATCAAAAAAGGACGAGTTCCATTCAGTTATGAAAACATCCATGCATATTTATATATAGTAGCATATAATATACACTTAGGACAAAAACAAACTTGGCAAGAGCATTGAAACATATCTGAAAAGCTATTGTAACAGCGGATAGCACCAGTGCAACTGGTGTTCTTAATATTTCCGTAACACTACAAATTTAGTAACGCTAAACATACTTAATAAATGGCCTTATTTACAAACATTCTCAAGTTTATATGTTCCGTATTCAAATTCTTAAGAAATGGCGATATATATTAAAAGAAAGATTCCAGATAGATTTGTATCTTATATATATATAGAGAGAGAGAGAGGGAGAGAGATTCTTAACCGCTTGCTATGATAGTGAATTGTATTAATATCAACTTCTGATCAAAGCAAGCTACCTATAGCAATCATAATTAAACACATATGCCTAGTAATGAAAGTGTAATAGCCTAGCTTCTTTAAGACAAATGCTAATGGTCACTTCAGTGCTTGAAAGTATCAAGCTCTGCAACAAAAACGTGTCTGTGTTGACTGTATTCTAATTATATAGAAAATGTTGAGTATATCACTTGAACCATGACTTCCAGTATGTACTGAAATTGTTTAGCATATCAACTCTGATTGGTTAATCAGAATTCAATAACAACTGCACAATTTGAAATATATAAAAATACTAGTTGATATTTATAAAATTGTACATTAAAATCTTTGCCACTCTTTTGAACTAATATGTAAATCCGACACAAATTTGTTAGACTTGTTTGTTTGTAATTAAACACAAAGCTACAGAATGGGCTATCTGTGCACTGCCCACCACGGGTATCGAAACCGGTTTCTAGCGTTGTAAGTCCGCAGACATACCTCTGTGCCAGTGGGGACATTATTAGGCTATATATATGGATCAGTAGTTATGGTACCTATTCAGCAGCCAAAGAAAGCCACCTCAAGGGAGGGGTCACCAGGTGAGTTGAGATCAAAGGATGACGCCAGAGGGTTACAAAACTAGTACGAAATGTGCCAGTTATGCCGACACCTGAATATTACATAACTATTATATAATATACTCTTTATGTCAACATCTGAATGTTACATAACTGTTACATAATAGGCACCAGAGGGCGCTGCTGTCTTATGGAAGAGCTAACATCATAGTTCAACCAGGTGGCAAAAGAGTGCCGGAAGTTGTCATGCCACCATGACACTTGATGGAAGTTGTCGGCTACCAGAGAGCACATTGCCAGGAGATGCCACGTGACATTATAGTACGAGTGTTACTCAACAGAGAGCGTGTGGCTAGGAGCTATAGTTCTACGAAGTAGCACCAGAGAGCGCGTTGGTATGATGAGTGTGCAGATAGTTCGTGAACAAACCACCAGAGGCGGATGTAGGTCAATGTGTCATCAACTCTATAGTAATAATCAAAGTCTTGAAATTGATAATTTAATCTAATTTTCATAACATTGTCTTTACAAGTATCAATACTGAAAAGTTTTTTTATCACAATTACAGTTTCTCTTTATGAGTAAAACATTAAATCTACTATCTTAATCTTATCAACTTTATAGTTTTTACTTACGTATAAAATTGTGTACATTTTACAAAGGCAGATGGTGTTTCTATAGGTGGATGGTGTTACTAGAGGTGGACAGTGATACTAAGGTTCTGTAAGCTGATGGTTTTAATAATGTTCTATAGGTGAATAGTGTTTCTATAGGTGGATAGTGTTACTACAGAGGGACAGTGATACTAAGGTTCTATAGGCTGATGGTGCTAATAATGTTCTATAGGTGGATGGTCTTATTATGTATATTGTGTGTTTTACAAAGGCAGATGGTGTTACTAGGTGGATTGTGTTATTAAGATTCTGTAGACAGATGGTATTACTTAGCAAATTGTGTTACTAAGGTTAGTGCTGCTAGGGTGAATGGTGTTTCTATAAATGGATAGTTCGATAGGATGACGATCTCATTGTAAGGTGTCTCAACGTGTGATTACGTCATCAGCATTTTAGTTTAGATTTAATTATATGTCCTAAAAGGTTACAAGTAAAACCATTATCTTCACGAGACAACTATTATGACACTGTTTCGTATAGTTTTTATCACACATACTATCTTAATTTATCCATTATTTGAGGGGGGCAGATATTATAGCCAATATTTTACCCTACATACTTTTACAATTATCTATTGTTTTGTGTATATAACTCTTCACTAATTCATTAATTCTTCAGTTTTAACTTTTATATTTAACTTGCATAACATACTTTTTGCATTTTCTGATGTTTTATATGCAAAACACTTATTGCTAATTCATTTATATAATTAGTATATTATATAGCATATTTTGGCTTGAAAAAAATAATTATTTGAATCTCTAAAGAATATACAATACTTTCATATTTAGCTTTATAAGTTGATTTGTTCTTCTAAAGTTTAAAGGATCTATGTAAATAGATATGTTTAACCAATACTATTCTTACCTTTCTGTAGATGTTTCACAAATCTTTAACTAGAGCCTGCTTCTTGCTGGTTTGGAACTTTATGTATATACACTTGACAAGTAATATTCTTCCCATTTCAAAAAACAAACTCTTAATATAGATAGGCCACTCTTTCAATCCTATTGCTCACATATTTGCCTAAGACTACAACCCCAAGCAGCATATCTATGTTTTTTATCTTCAAGACTGCTGACAGTCAAACGGTTTATCACAAGATGGGTCATGGAGTGTATTGACAGGAGAGGTCATCATGTGGCCAAACAACCAGTCCCCTCTTAAAACTGGCAGAATAAAAGGTCAGTAGCATTGAAAGGTCTGGAATTAAAAAATGTTCTAACACCCAGACATACGCTTTTTTTCGTAAAATATGGTATTTCTAGTTTGTAATGATAGGTATGTCATGTCACTTTATAATTATTGAAACGTATATATTAAATATATGTTGACAAATCAGAAAATCTATTACACTTTAAATTTAATCTGAATAGCTCACCAAAGTATCAACTGCATTTTTCACAAATGAAAAAAGGCTTTTAATTAGAAATCAAGTGATTATTATTTCATGTTTTATAAATCCAAGACATTTAATGTTTATCATTACAAAACAATGTAAAATCAAAGACTTGACAGGCATACTTGAAACATTTATTAACAAAACTCCAAGACACACTGATATATACTATAAACATCTTAACATAATAAAATACTGAATAAGTTTTCGTACAAGTTTTGTACATTATGTTCATATTACTATTTCAGTTAGAGTTTATATTTTTCATTTGTGTAATCTATGTAAAAACAAACACTGTATTTATCACGAGACATTTTAATACATCATATTAAAGACATGTCACTACATAAATATATGAATAGAGGATTCAAACATATGCATTATAGTCAAACATGATTATTTTGTAACACCAGCAGTAGTATTTGTTCATGCTGCATGATTAATGTGAGATTTCAGTTTTTAAGCTCATAAAAACTTGTTTATTGACTATTTCAAAACAGATGTTTTCTTCATAGATTTTGAAACAATATTTTGTAGCATGTTTCATCTTTTCACTTAAAAATTATACAAACTGTCAATTACAAATCACTGTTCAGACTAAAGATCAAATTTCAGATAATAACATGTGTAGCTTAGTCTTTTAAGATAAATTACACCCCATGAATATCAATTTCTAGCAAGTATGTTTGAACAACAAATACAAGTCTCCATTTATATTTCTGAAATAAAACTCAAATTTCATCATAGCCTAATATGCTATAATTAATATTTGTAAGTAAAATCACAGACTTAACAAGTATGACATATACTTAAACATTTATTGATAAAACTTAAAGATTTGATTGTTACTATAGAGTTGATGACACTTTGACCTACATCTTCCTCCCGTGGTTCATTTGCAATCTATCTATATGCTTATCATTTCAAAACGCCCTCTGGTGCCACTTTGTGGAACTATGATTCCTAGCTACATGCTTTCTGTTGTGTTACACTCAAACTATTATGTCACATGACATGCTTCCTGGCAGCAAACAACTTCTGTCATCAAATGTCATGGCAACATGACAAGTTCTAGCCCTCTGTTGCCACTTTGTTGAACTATGATGTCACCTCTTCCCTAAGAAAGCAGCGCCCTATGTTGCTTATTATGTAACACTTATGTAACCTTCAGTTGTCGGCATGAGGTGCATATTATGTAATAGTTATGTAATCTTCATGTGTCTGCATAATTTAATTTAATTTGTTTGTTTGTTTTGAATTTCGTGCAAAGCTACACGAGGGCTGTCTGCGCTAGCCATCCCTAATTTAGCTGTGTAAGACTAGAGGGAAGGCAGCTAGTCATCACCACCCACCGCCAACTCTTGGGCTATTCTTTTACCAACGAATAGTGGGATTGACCGTCATATTATAAGGCACATACGGCTGAAAGGGCGAGCATGTTTTGTGGGATGGGGATTCGATACCGCGACCCGCAGATTGCGAATCAAGCGCCTTAACTAGCTGGTCATGCGGGACCCCAGGATAAAGAGAAGGGACAGCTTTTAGCAGTTATCACATACTGCTATAAACTTAACTATGTTGAAACAAGTGGTAAATTCTTTTATACTCTATTTAACCTGGTAATTAAATGACTAGAGTTTAACAGCAGAAATAAAAATATTTATTTAACTAGATAAAAATGCAAAGTAGAAATTTCATTATTCCTAATGTAAATCCAAGATTACCCAAAATATTCGCTTCTACATTACCAAATATAGGCATAAGAAAAAGTATTATCATTAGTAATGTTTATTCTGATGTTAAAAAAACACACAAAAAAAACGTGTTTTTTTCATAAAAGTCCATACTAAAGTAATGAAACGTCCGTGATGTACTAGATAATTATTTAATATTTTTAGAAAGATAAAACAGCTGTACTTACAGCTAATTCTTTAATTACTACCTGAATTAAAGTAATGCTACGTTTTACGACAGCCCATGCACACTACTTGCCTTATTACAAGGTTTGTTTGTATTTAAAAAATACTTTTGCATTACTGACCATCCACTGAAAAGATAATTGACATTAAACACTTCTAATAGCCTTCTGTTGTTGTTGTTTTCTATTTAACACGTGCCACACAATCCTGCCCGGCATCTTGATGTGGATAAAAAAGAAAAAGAAAGAGTCTTTCCGGAAAGGTTTGTGTTGTTTTGAAAGAAGACCAGAAACCATGAGAACCAACATGGAGAAGTTAACTTGTAAGTGTAAAGTAGAACGATGTAGCAATGAAACATGCTTGAAATGTTGTAGATGTAGTTGGGAATGTGATTATTTAATTTGTTTTCGTTTTAGAAGTTGTGCTGAGCTGCTTCATTCATTGAGATCTATATAAACATCACTACATCACCAGTTTCCAAAATGACCCCCCATGTTCACCTACCTACGTTCAGGACTAAAAAGATGCTGGGCTAGCTCGTGTGGAAGATGTTAATTTGATATCGGTACTTATGTTGGTTGCAAATTAAAACATTTTACAAATCGCGTTTGTTTGAACGTCACACATTTATTTTAAAGAACTATTATCCTTCACTTTCATTAATGTGGGATTATCATATCACACTTCACTTACAAATAATAGATTTCTCAAATTATCTTTGTGGTTTGTTCAATGTCACTAATTAATGAACAGTTAGTCTTAAAAACGTACAATGCTATTTTCAACATAACACAATGAAAGTATTTTTAAAGTTTAACAGACTTTTGTACCCAAACGTGTTCAAATTATTGATATGATCGGAATGAACATGAATGAAAGAATGAGTATAAGAAAAATTTTTATGACCCAGCAACAATATTACTTACTAAGATATTAGTTTAATGTTAATAAACATTTAAGTGTGAACGCTTTACGAAAGTACGTCTTTTTAAGTCAAGATAAAATTGTATTGCGAAACTTTCCAAGTGTAACTCTGATTCACATTTTGTATCAATATAAATTCACGATGAGCATGTTTGTATCCGTTGTTCATTATCAAAACGAAGGGAACTTTTGGGCACTTACTGTCAATATCGTAGACGTTTCCTGTTTATATCATTAAAAATCGCTATGTAAAAAATATGGAAAGTGTTCTAAATCCTTTAAATTGTTTGTGATACCCCCAAAAAAACATAATGGGAATAAATATCAACAATTAATTCTATTTTATTTAAACACTTTATATAAAACACTTTTCAAGTTTACGAATTAAATAGTACTGTCAACTTATATTTAAGCTTTAATTGTTGAAAAATGAGCTTTTATACTGAATCCGTACTATTTTATCCTATGAGCTTAGTGTATCGTATATAGCAAATATCGTAATATAGAAGCTTTGTATACCCAATATTCTTCAATACTCAGTATTTACAATCATATCATTAGAAATACTTTTTTCCCCTTTCTTTCTTAACTGTGGCTGCTATCTAATCTAATTACGTTAGCAATAAAAAGTATAAAGAAAAGTATCCAAAGAAGTGTGTTTGAGAAGTATGTATTTGCATTAATCACCAGAAAATGGAATGAGGCTATAAAACTGCAGGACTTTATTTGCATTAACTAAATTATCGTTGAAAAAGAATTATGTATTAGGTCATACAAGAATCATCCAACTGTGTTATATTATAATGTTTTCAACTATGTGTAAGTTGCATATGTATGAATGTGTTACTTTATGCATGATGTACCTCCCAAGTAGATGTCATCTTCTATTGAATATATTGAAAGCCTTGAAGCGTGAAAAATGTTTTTTCGGATGTGGTGGTCATTTATAGTTAGCTGTATATATCTGTAGCGTCATTTGGAAGGAGGCGCCTTTATAACGATGACTTGTAACAAAAAGTGAGCATTGACTAGAGTGTTACCATGTTTGGGTAGGGGACAAAATGAACTGACTACTCGACAATTCTCGGAAAGTCTTCCCGGCCTGTTATTATGGACGGTCACCGACACAGCTAGTGACTGTACCCGCTGCTATACTAGAAGACACGAGCTTCTTCATGACTGAGTATGCCGACCTGAAGATTATAGCTTCGTTTTCTAGGAGGCGTTGGTTTAGTTCCTGCTTTGCAAACATAGCTAGACATATACAACCAAATTCATTTACACAAAAAATAAAATGAAATGTTGTGTTTGTTGAAATAGCGATCCTAACTCCAGGAAAAATACTTCTATAACAACGCCACTAGACAAACACTGATACAAAATTATAGGCATTTGTAGCTATTCAACTAGAGGGATAGCTTTAGAAACGCAATCTTAATTATGGGTTTTGGAGGCTAATGTGGTAGATCCTTGTCAAAACGGAAGAGAGATGTGAAAAATCCCAATCCGTACTGGAGCTATTTCAACGTGATGACATTATGAGACACTTTTTACCAAGAGTAGACTGCTGTCAGTCACTTTTATCGCCAAGTCCATTATTACCTTCCTAGAATAAAAAATAGGCTTACATAAGAGTGGTGGATAGTTTTGTATACAAACTTTTGTTCACATTTTACGGTAAATTAATTCGCTGTCAACTTCTAAAACATGTTGTTTTTTTCTTATTTCGCTTCCCCATAAGAAATTAAATATGATAGTTTGATGGATAAATTGACGTGAGTTAATGTAGTGTGAAGCCTGTATTTTGTGTTGAAAAATCTTTTTTATCAGTTTAAACGCTCAGGCCTGCTTTACGACAGATATAAAGCACCAAATGAAGTATATCTTTATCCTAGGTTAATCTTGCTATGTATATTCTTAATCACGGTAATATACGTTTTCAAAGTAAACATAAACGAGTTTTTCTCAATGAACAAATCCCATTATTATGATAAACAGACCTCGTAGTTATGTGTATGAAAACGTTTATGTTTGATGTAGGTCGTGCGTGCATTTTCAACGGTTTTTAGATCTCCAGTTTATTCTTAATCTTCCCGCTTACAAGAAAATGTGGAACTGGATTTAAAAAGAGAAACAAATACTTGCTACCACAGATATAACAAGCTGTTGCAATTTCATTTGCTGTGATTGAGAAACTGTATAGGATATCTGATGAATGTTGAATAACAAGCTGTTGCAATTTCATTTGCTGTGATTGAGAAACTGTATATGATATCTGATGAATGTTGAATAACAAGCTGTTGCAATTTCATTTGCTGTGATTGAGAAACTGTATATGATATCTGATGAATGTTGAATAACAAGCTGTTGCAATTTCAGTTGCTGTGATTGAGAAACTGTATATGATATCTGATGAATGTTGAATAACAAGCTGTTGCAATTTCATTTGCTGTGATTGAGAAACTGTATATGATATCTGATGAATGTTGAATGAAAAATCTGCCAACAAAACAAACAAGGTTTTTACGTACTTAAAAGATGATGAGCATTCATTTAAGTAACTTAAAACTTTGTCCCTCTTCCAAGTTCTTCAGTCACGATCACTCTTCTTTCGATATTTTGTTTATTAGCAGTTCGTGTCCGAATAAAAAAATGATTAGATGTTTTTGATACTAAATATGGGAACAATAGAATTCCTCACATTCCAATCAAGCTCCAAATTTCATGACAGATTTTGCAATAGATATGATCGCACGTACAGAATATTCGCAATTTATAAATACTATATTTTTGCTTTGTCAGAGTTTGCAGAAGGATCTTTAACCAAGATGTTTAAATGATCGAAAAATGTGGGAACATTACATATTCATAAGAAAGTCGTTGATATTCAGAAGTTAATGTTGTAAACAATTGGCATGAACCAATACGTTATTTCTAACTATATAAGAAACATCTTTATTATTATATTCTGTATAAATATTTTTCTGCTATCTTCGGAAATCCAACTTTAATTTCTCATATAACTGAATAATATCTCTCCTACTTCATTTTGAGCATGTCATATCTTTCTTTCTGACTTTTATAGATACATACCTGGAGAGGATTTCAGAATAAGCCTGAAATAAAAATCTAGTTTTATAGTTAGTAGAACGTGATGATATTAACATGGAAACATGTTTTTAGTACGAAAATTACTGAATTACAGCATTTAGTCATATAAATTACCGAATTACAGCATTTAGTCATATAAATTATAAAAGAAGCCATAGAAGAGATATGTTATCGAGTGTAAAAATTTAAGTAATTTCGACAATTCATGACAAACGTTTATGAAACTCTCCAATTATTTAACATTTAATGTATTTAAAACCAACATTAACACACTTTAGTTTAATGATAAATGCAGTTAGATTTTTAGGCTAATGCCCACATCTCGAACTACTATTTTTGTGGTCTTTTCAGTGTTCATGCCCCGAACTACTATTTGTGTCAGCTTGTGAATGCCCAAGCCTCGCGCTATTATTTGTGTGGGGTTATGAATGCACAAGCCTCGAAGTTCTATTTGTGTGGGCTTGTGAATGAATGCCCACGTGTCGAGCTACTATGTGTATGGGTTTTTGAATGCCCAAGTCTCGGGCTACTATTAACTTAAAATAACATTCACACGAAATAGGATTTAGAAATTAGTTCTTACGACCTAATAACTATCAGCCACCCTATTTTGCAAGGTTCATTGGTCAAGAATGAATTTTCTTCCTCTGCTTATTATATCTTCTTTAAATTCTTAATTCTATAGTTGTTTTGAAAATAAGGCATAGCATGGAACAAAAAATCATATACAGTATGTGTTTATTCATTTAACAAAAACTGTAACAGCAACGTTAGTCGTTTTGCCTACGGACGCTACCATACACAATAAAAATAGCACAAAGTAATACACTCGACATTGGTTTTGTTCCGATCTCAGGCTCTTTTGAGTAGTTATCTGTACGTGTATTGATTCCTGACAAGCCCACCCTCACTCGGACAGCTATCTCCCTATTTTTCCAAACCTCATTAAGGCATGCCGTTTACCTAAATGGATACTCTTTGTATTTCGATCTTATCCTCCCTTCACTCTCTCTCATCACGTGCGACAAGTATCCCATCCTGTTTCAAACATCTTTTGCTGTCTTTCTCTGTTCCTTAGTTAAGTAAAATGCTTTCTCGGTTGACGCTATAGTCTTATGTTCTTTTAAATCCCTTTCAAACACCGTGTCAGCCATTCCGTTATCTTTTACCTCCCACCTTGGCCACCAGGTGGTAGCTCATTTGGAAGGTGAGAAAGAGATCTAATTTAGTGTTCCTCCTAGTCGAAAAGCCAAACCTACACACGTGCATCTACAACAAAGCCTTTTCACAAGAGTTCTGAGATAAGATATACGAAAAGTTGGAACAAGACGTTTCAGTTGAAGCACTCCTTTGTAGTAAAAGAAACGTTGCGAAGAAAGGAAGTAATATAAAAGGAAGTTATCAACTAACAGAAAATACGTTTGGCATTGCAATTATCGGATAGAGGAAAAAAAACATCACGTTACTTTGAACATACAGGTCCATAGAGTCCCAACAGCCTCAAGGTGTTACAGGTTAAAAGTAATGCTTTGTTTGTTAAAACATCTCGAGGATAGGGTAATAAAGAATAATAGTAACTGATCCCCAAACGTAGAGCAATTCTTGCTTTATGAAAATATAAGAAAATAATAATAAAAAAAACACTAATTATTTGCTGATAATAAGTATATGAACTCACTGCAAACAAAAATACAAGATCCTTAATAGTGGAGCCGAGCGTAGCTTATAGAGGTTAGAGATTCTGGATGCACATTGTAGGATCCAAGGTGCGAGACACTATGCTACTGAATATGCTAGACGCTTTCAGCATGGGTGCGTTACAAAAGTGACAGCCAATCCCGCTTTTCGGTTCCAAGAGCCACGCAAAGCCTATGTGGTGGTGGGTGCTGCCGAGTAACTGCCTTCTCTCTGGTCAGTTGTTCAAAATTAAGGTCCGCTATACCTGAACTCTAAGGGATCACTGACCTGGCTACTTTGTTCTCGTGTACATAATGTACCGTTCAAGTTTACAATTCTTTCAATAATTCAACAGTCATAATATTTTGCGAAATGACAACAATTATCTGGATTTCAGGGTATTAACAAGGATAGTTGCCATTAAAGAAACATTGCGAGTCAACCACATAGGGGAGTATAGTTTGGCTTTCTACCACAGGAAAATAAAAGATATATATGTGGTATCAACTAGTGCACCTATCATCATTTGTTATGCTATAAGTATAAAGTAAAGGTAACGTTATATTCTTTAATATCTGCATACATATGTAATAAAATAATTATTATTTACATTTTTAACAAACTTTATATGAAACCAGAATTATTATAAATCTAAGTAATTTTATTAAGACTAATAAAGAAACTTAAGAAATATATGCAAACAAACAAAACACAAGTATATAATTATGGCTGGAGACGGCTTAAATGG
>NW_013665958.1:73725-78984 GCF_000517525.1 Limulus polyphemus | reverse complement strand
GACTTCCTTGAGTTTAAAAGTTAGGTTTTGCGTTTTTGGTAAATGAGAATAGACGTTTAAGATCGTCGTTAGGACAGATCTCACCAGTACATCCATGTAATTAATTTGTTACAAAACTCGGAGAAACTATCTTTAAGCAGTTAGGGTGGATTTTCGTGTCGGTATGCGGTCTCTACTTAGAATAGCTGCTATGGACACCCTTGACATTGCCAAATAATATCAGGGTCCTCTCTGTAGGTACAGGGAACAATGCCACTGCCACAGAAGGAGGGAACTTCTCGAGAAAAAGTGGAACACCGTGCGGTAGGTGAAGCCCTAAGGTGTGGCTGTCTCAGCGGGAGGGACAGAGTTACAGCGTGAGCATGATCACAAAGCCGTACGTCAGTCATGTCGGTGAGTGAGAAGCTAATCCATTTAAGGCGACAAATTATTTTACAGCAAGTTCCTTTCTGAAAGCTTTGTTAAAGGTGCGAACTGATTTACACGAGAAGCTCTGCGAGCTACTTTACTTTACATTCCTTTAAGAAGCTAGTAATATTAGCAACCTACCAGTTGGTCACAGGTGAAGTTAAAGCTAAGGAACGAAGTCGCTGAGGACTTCATTCACCCATTTACCACGTACGTTTTACAATCCGCGGGGGTCTTCTCTTATTTCATGAATAATAGGATTTGCAGTAAGCGTGATTAATGTTTCTCAGCACGTGTGTTTTACTTTTGATGATGTGTTGGTCTGTAAAACCGTCTGCTGATCCCCTCCAAAACACTTGGGTCAACAAAGGAAAGGCTCCCATGGAAAATTGTTTCTAAATACCTGAAGTCATTGCTAACTGTTATTGATTCTTTCTACTGTGAATAAACTGACATGAAAGCGCAATTTGTGATGATTCTGGTTCTACGAACACTGATGTATTTAAAACAGGGCCACCAACGTCGGAAACCGAACAGTAAATATAAAAAACTAAGCGTTTATACATACCGTAAATTATTTAATATGCTGTTCGACAGAGAACTGGTTTTATCATTTACGATATATATATATAATTTTCACTACCTTATTAATGATGATATTAGAAGTTATAATATTTTTAAGATTGATATCATACACTTAACTACTAGATTATCACATTAGCTTTATACAATATTTTTTTCTGTGACGAGTCTAAGCCATCTTTTCTCTGTGTTAAAATACGTTCATGTTAAGTTACATAACTTGAAAAAACTGAACTACAATCAGTACTGGATTTTACGTCCTTTATTTTATATCAGACAACACAGCAACGCAAGCGGTTGTCTGTAAGATTCCAAGGAAATTGGTAAAGTAATTCGAGGAGCAGCTACAGTAGTTCTTTTACAGACTGTAAAACGTGAACTTGCTTACTGATGTAGTTTAGGATTTTTAGTGATTCACACGAAGCACAAAGTATTTTCACTTGTAATTCTGGAACTTGTTCACACTTATTTCTGTTCTCCAAGGCCAGTCCTTTAAATCACCTGTACAAACTGGTCATTATATTTCAGTTTTTGCCTCACTTAAGAATTAATTATACGTTAAGCAGAAAAAAGAAAACAGCAAATGATGAAATTTAAAATAACTACCTCCTGCTACCTGATTGAAATAGCAAATTTTATAAGAACAGTAGCCAGAACACAAGTAACACAAAGTTACAGTTTGCAGTAACTCAAATTCCCTGCTAATATTTTACTTCACTGTACACTATTTCTCTATTGACAAGCTACACATGAGAAGATAATAAAACAAAAGTTATCAACTTGACAGTCAATTCTGTTATTCATCTCAAGGAGACGAACCAAACTGTTGTGGCGGTGAATGCTGCTTTCTGGCTGTCTTCACTCTAGTCAGTAATTTGAAGTTGGAAACGGTTATACCTGAATACTAAGGGTCTCTAATCTGGTTGCTTAACCCACGTGTATATAAGTTTTAAAAACTGTCCTAATATTTGTTTTATATTTTGTATTCAACTTATTCATCGGTATTAACAAACAGCTTTAATAGTGATCAAATACCCTGAAATAATTTTGTTAAAAACAGAGACCATTACGAAAATATTTAAACTCAAAAATATTAAAACTTACAGAAATACAAAATATTCAGAAACAGACAGATATATATTTTTAAATTATATTAAAATCAGTTGAATAAAACCACACAATGATCGATCATCCACTGCATAAGACACTGTAAAGCTAAGCTTTTGTAGTATTTGATAACTACCATAAACAAAAGTGTGGATTAATATGCCCATTAATACGAAGAGCATAGTAACTTTAAGATTTTTAGATATAATCAATCACCTACACAAGCATTTTGTTGATGTTTTTCTTTTTTGCAAATTTCGTCTTACCTTTATTGTCCTACTTCATGTTAACTTTGTGAGTAAACAACATGATTTGTTAAACTAATAAAAGCGTGGATGAGTTATACAGCGTGCAAAGACAAACATATGAAATATGTAGTTGGATAGTTAATTAACAAACAACAGAAATATGAGAGATGGAAGAAAAAAGGACACAGATGGAAAAACTGTATCGCATTTCTCTTGTATCTAAAAAGGCTTCCTGGGAGTAAGAGTCAGGAATTCATTAGTCTTTACGTTATCACTTATTTTGATAAATAACAATAACAAGTGTTTTAGGCCAATAACAACATTTTCTCAAGTTATGGTAAATATAAATAATACTTCCGCAGGAAATTTTAACAGTAAGACAATTTTTTGTTCCACAGGTTTCCAAGAAGCTTAAAACCATGCCATAACAACCATACACTCACACACACACATATATATATATATTAGTATTTATATGCGTGTTGTCACATACTCGACTTTTCTAAATGAAACTGTCTTTGATACAATGAAGGACAGGTGTAGACATCTAGTTTTCTATAATAGTACATGTTGTATAACAGTTCCATACTTTTTCATACATAAATTTGTGTAATTTAATTAATTAAAACTATGCTTTCTTCTTCAAGGATAACTAAACTACATATCTACAGCAATGTTGCATCTTATGTGATAATGTTTGAAACAAACAGCAATCTGTATAATTTTATGTAAATGCTGTTTACACATCTTACATACCTGATGATATCCTGATTTTACGTTTTGGGTGTGTAATTTTCTGGATGGAAACGTATGATGTTCTTGGCTTAATCACACCAGACTCCATGGAAGCTACGATTATGAGCTAGTTATTTTCAAATGAAATAGATACAGAATATTTGGTGATAAAAATACGCACACAAGTAAGTAGTCATATGTAAACTAAACGTTTTAAGAAGGTATGTGATTTATTTTATTAAAATTTATACATCACATAACTCAATTAAAAAAGGTGCCTTTTTTTTTTACTCCTTTCTCTTCATATGTTACTGTGCATATACTGTACTTATGCTATCACTCAACTTCACTCACTACTCTGTTAAGTCATATTATGCTATCACTCAACTTCAATCAGCACTCAGTTTGAATCATTATCCTGTTAAGTCATATATCGCTATGACTTGTGTTTTTTTTGTTTATTGTAGAGGAAAACCACATTGGGATATCTCCTGTGTCCACCGCGGGGGACTGAATTCCGGATTTTAGTGCTGTAAGTCCGTAGACACACCGTTGACCCACCGGGGACCAAATGCTATGTATATCTTATACAAAATGCTTGCGTACAACTTTAATCTACCCTTAAATATAGTCACAGTCTTGATGTTAAAATTAGGTTTGTACAGTACAAAAGTTTTAAAGGACGCTAATTAATCAAGCATTTAAGCCAGGGGTTAGGAATTATTAACCCAAAAATTTACAAACTTCATAATTGTATATTTAGCTCTAACCCTTGAGCTAATGACAAAGGTATTATTATTATTCCGTAAAAACTAAACAAAATACACATAAAACTATTATTATAACTATAATTGATGACATAAATAGCTTCTCGACCACTACTCTATTTTTTGTATCTCAGCTGGCTTGAAAAGCTCTAGCATTAGTAAAAAGGTTTGTAGGCACCACATATAATAAAAATAGTGGTTTTTACATGGTATTAAATTCTTCTTTACATTTACTCATGCTTTTATAATTACTGCTGAGCCACTGGGGGGCTATATTTTTTATTATCTGATTTGTTTGATTGAAGTTAAGCACAAAGCTACACAATGGGCTATCTGTGCTCTGCCCACCACGGATATTGAAACCCGGTTTCTAGCGTAGTAAGTCCGCAGCCACTGGAGGGCTTATTATCTCAGCATTTGCGATGTGCTAAAAGAACAATTATGAATCTCTTTCTTTAAGATATAAACTGTGTAATGAATTTGTTTTAATGTATTACTAATTTTCCTCTTACACAAGGGTACCAATGAGTCATGTATGAACAACATTTAGGCATGCTTCTCTCGATATGCGATTATTTATGTGATTAATTTTTATGAGACGCTAGATCAAAATGTTCCTATGTTAGTAATCAAATACCGATGATATGCTGAATACTTTAAGCATAGTCTGTGTCATAGTAGCCGAATAAAATCGCTAGAAAATAAACACGTAAGCACCCATAAACCCTGTGATATGAAAGTGTAACGTGTTTATAGGCTTTAAACATTAATTTTATTTCTCGTTTTTATTTTGTTTTATAAGATATATCATCAAATTCGTTCAACATTAAATCGTATTAAGAACATGATAATATCTAACGACTCACCTCTTAAGGTGAAATTTCAAAACACATATATATAACATTATAGAATTATTTCACCCACTTCCTTGCTTTGATCTTTAATATTCTTGTTTAGAATTGAACAGGGAATATAAAAGTATTAGATGATATTAACCTGTCAGTTGTTTTTAATTCTAAAAACAGAGAGCATTGGAATTGAAATATGAACCTAATTGCCATTAGTAATTTTTTATTGAAAGAACCTACTTAGTTGGTCTAGAAACACTTTCTGTATTTTAAGCGTTCTGATTGTTGTTCGTTGTTAAGCGATCCTGAGCCGCACGAGGCATTTTAATTTGTATAAAAAACACATGCAAATGTTATGTATTATCGATAAAGCTTCACGTTTTTTGCAAATTATCTATATGAAGTGTTAGCATGATTTTTGAAATACACATAAAGAAAAGTTAATACAAGTCATCTAACCTATATAAAAAGTCAATGTGTGTCACGTCACGCTTGATTTCTCGAAATAGGAGGAGTCATAAAAGCCAAAATGCATTTATCCAGATAGAATTGCTGCTTGCCCAT
>NW_013665958.1:54751-73158 GCF_000517525.1 Limulus polyphemus | reverse complement strand
AAGCTATTTTTTCTTATATCATCAAAGTTTTTAATAAAAAACAAACTTCTTTAATCAACGGAGACAATTAAGAAATCGATAAATATTTTCAAATTTTGTTGTCTATACATTTCATTTTATACTTTCAGTACATAGACTAACAACAATATTAGGTTATACTTTTGTTGCTAAGCGACATGACATACAAGCTGTTTTGGAACGTAGTGTTACTAAAACGAACTGGCTTTTCTGTATATTAGAAGTTGTTAATCTAACAGATTTCTACCAATAGTTATTCTATGAATACGCCACGAATTCATTTCATGAATGATCCTAATTCTGATTGGCTCATAAAGGAATTTACCGAAATTTGACTGCACTTTTCTGGCTCTTTGTTGATCAAGCTTGATTTCGCAAAAGTTATTTATTTCAGTTAGCTATGATATGTGAGGTTAGAGCATACTTTGGGGTGGGGGTGGTAGTACTTCCCCGTCATTTTTGACGGACTATACGCTAGTAATATAAATAAACAGCACATATTAGCTTTACCATCATATTAGACTTATCCAAAAAACCCACTTATTCCATATATATCTATCAAAGTAGTTTGATGATCAGAGATTACTTTGATATAATGTAATTGATGGCAGATATTACAATTTGAAATACTTCTATCTTGAAAGATTACAGAGACTGAGACACAACTCTGTTATTTGATTTCTCTGCGAACTGTATTAGATGTTAAGGCTGGCATTACAAATACCCTTATTTGTAAACGAGCATAACATCAATACGTATCATAATGCATGTTTCGTGAGCTATGGGTGTATATGGGTATTCAGAAATTATCTTTAACAGAATATGCATGAGTGCGTTTGGAGTTTCGTGGTTACTTACACGTGCCTGACTCTTATAGAGGTCGTGTGCACCTCACGCTTTGAGCGTGGTATGAACCATTCATTTACAATTTTTACCCACGTCTACAAAATGGAGTGTGGTTGTTTTCCGACACCAGACGTTATCTTTGTAATTATTACTTACGTTTTTGTCTTGTCTTTTTGTACAGAGGACGATTTTGTTTCAAAGATGCTAGAACTTCTCACCAACAGATGAACTTTAGACACTAGGATACTATTGAGCGTCTTCTCTGCTGGATTATCCCCGCCATTGTTGTTGAACCCCGTCTAGTATCACGTGCCTCGAAGAAGGCGGAGAAATATCATAGTATCCACCTCGCTGTTACACTAAGCAGTTTGTTACAAAATAGTGCCATCTAGTGCATATAAAAGGCATAACATGTTGGATTTTCAAGTAGTCGAATTAATATTAAAAATATTCTGTTGTTTTTCTAAATAACATGAACAACGTTAATTGTTTTTTATATTTTAATGATCAGCCCATTCCAAACACTTCTTTTGTTAACAAAATATTAAATATGTGAGAAAATAAATTAATTAGATAACACTAAATAATGGAATTTCAGACAATGAAAGAGGTGCAACGCTCATAGAGTTAATTTGGCAACATCCTGCTACTTTCCAAAGCACTTTTAACTAACTGTAATGTTGTTGTTTTATCATTCTTCCAAGTTCTGTGCTTTTTTTTAGCTTTTCTACAAGTATTTGTAAGTCGTGCCCATTTCTAAATTATAAAAAAACTAAAAATTAATGCTAGCAAATAAATCTGATTGAACAAGTATTTATTTTGTTAGAAACTGTGCCCCTTTCTGACTTATGAAAAACATTATCAAGATAAGTTTTTGCAAATGAACATTATTGAAAGTACTTTATCAAACTGCCCACTTACTCAAATATATATAACGATATCTAATTCAATGCATGTAAAAAATTATATAGTGCTTTAAATTTGAGCTTTTCCTGTTTCTCCTTATGTTTGAAGCTGTTATTTTCAATAATATTATAATCGTTTGTGCTGACATTCGTGTAGCATCTGTTTATTCAAACCAAACAGTTTTTCAAATTATATATTAACATAGATTAAAATGAACACGATATAAGTGTGAATTCTTCATGATTTAATAATTTCCACTTTTATCATTTGATATCCTGACATATGTATGTTTGTCCACGATCTATAGATATGGCGTAAATAGATATAATTTATTGAGATTGGATCTTTCAGTTGCTTGACAGACGTTGTTACACTATCTTGTAAGCCTAGTTTGTTGACCTAGCGGCAGCTATATCTAAAGTATGGTCTATGTATGGAAAGTGGATACAACAAGTTAGAAATATGTTTGCGCAGTTTCTACCGCTGTTACCAAACTCTGTCTTATCTTTACTTTTATCTGAAAAAAAAAAAAATCTCGAATTTGGGTCTTTTTTTTTTTCATTTCTTGTCTATGTTCTATTTGTCTTTCTATTTCCTTCTGAGCAGAGGGTGGACGACTTGTTAGCAGGTGGGACTGTGAATTTGCGGGTTCAATGATCGTGTCCCATTGCTGAAAAAATCGCGCTCAACACTTTGAGGCTGTGAATGCGTTATAGAAATGACAGTCCACTCTCAATGTTCGGTCACACATGAGTAGTTCAAGAGTTGACGATTGGTGCTGTTTGACTAACTGCCTTCCCTCTAATCAATCAGCTCAGATATACCCTTGAGAAGCTTTGCGCGAATATCCGAAACCCCTCAAATTTTTCTTTCTTTCTTTCTTTTTCTTTTATGAACGTAGACTCTCTAACCTAGATACTTAAAGGTGGATGTTAGATAAATATTATAATCCATTACTTTGGGTTAGACGTAGACAGCAACTTTGTTTTGTTTTTTGTCGAATTTCAGTCTATCTGTGCTAACCGTCCCTAATTTTGAAGAGATAGACTGGAGAAAAGGCTTTTAGTCAACACCATCTACCGCCAGCTCTTGAGCTACTTTCTACCATTGAAAAGCCTCCCAATGGCACAGCGGTATGTCTGCGGACTTACAACGCTAGAATCCGGGTTTTGATACCCGTGGTGGGCAGAGCACAGATAGCCCATCGTGTAGTTTTGTGTATAATTACAAACAAAATAAAACCATTGAAAAGTGGGATTCATCGTACCATAATAACGCCCACCCACGGCTGAAAGGGCAAACATATTCGGTGATGGAATTCGAACTTGCCACCTGCAGATTGCGAGTCAAGTTCCCTAACCACCACCAGGCATCTCACGAATAACTACATTTCGAACGCTTTTCAAAAAAGTTGTCAAACTGAATAAAATCTCTATCTCTTTAGATTCGTTAAAATCAATATTGTGTATTGTGTTTAATAGATATCAGGCAGGCAGTAGCACTTGCCTATGTAGAGATGGCTGGGATTGTTCATCGAAGCGGTATTTTAAATATATCCTCAATAGGTCTTCAGAACTTTACAATACTATACAGTGCTTCCTTTTATAACAATGTCTGTGTAATGACTGAATCACAAGTTCTGGGAATGTCTGTAAATATCATAGCAAAAAGTTTGAATTTCCTATTCTTCTTTCTTCTGCTTCTATTTTATTACACGATAACTTAAAAACCAAAAAATATGTCAAACAGTTTCACTGAGGTGACATAGTTTCAAACTAGTAGCAATTTAAAAAAAAATCATAATTCTAGTGCAAACGATGTTGTCATTACACCTTGAAGGCAGCTTTCTTACAGAAATTTGATGTTCCTTTAAAAAGCTTAAGTACACGGTGAAAGAGAAATTACTAGACAATAATAAATAAACAATAAATATTACAGTTCGAGCCTCATTGTATTTAGAACCAAGTTCTAAATACAACCTTCCTATGTTTATTGAAACATTGCATTAAAAATAAACAAACAAGTAAAAAACAACTTTTCAAAAAAGGAAGTAAATGTCGAGATGACTAACATCAGTCCTTCAAAAACATTGCAAGCAATATAGTAGGGATGGTATTTGCATCATCCCTACATAGTAGCACAAGTACACAGTGTAGCAGAATGTTAACCTACAAAAATAGGATAAATTTCAGTTTACAATTATTTTCTATTTATAGTAACAGATAAAGTATTTAAGCCTAAACTTGCAGAAAACAAAATAAGTTACAGTGTTCAGCAATTTCCCAAATGAGTTTGTTTCTTGTAAGAGTAAAGAAATAAATGATGATGCAGAAAGTTAAGTTACTATTCGGGGAAATTGAGTAAGAATTAGTCATAAAAAACTTCAAAACCTAAGCTACAATAACAGATATATAATTGAATAAATATTTGTTTAAATAAAAACAATAAAGAGTAACTTGAGAAACAAAGAAACAATTTAATTATAACAATAATTTCCAGTTATAATTATTTGGACCTACTTATCGTTTTAATTGCTGTTCATATTATTCATTTGCACGACATGTTATCAAAGCAGGATCCTGTTTTATTCTAATCAGTACAAGCAGACTAGAGTCACTTGGAGTTTTCTGAATCTCTCACTCAAATTTCTATTTCTTGCTAACATATCAAAAGAAAGATGTCTTGATTTCATTTTAGAATTACCTTTATTTACCATTTTACCTTCTACAGAACTTGATGAACTTCCACTTCATAGTAGTGTTATCTGTAATCACATTTTTTACTCGCTTCAAAAATTCCAACTTCTAATCGCCTTATCTCAACGAACTATTGAGTTGGTAAATTTTGTTTCTGCAACTCTATAGACTGTTTATGTGTATACGCACACGCATTTTTTTACACGGAACTTTACAAGATATAATATCTATCTATATACATAAAAAGTGACAATTTTCAGTTAATTATGCAAATATGGTAAAGCTTTACTGCCATTTTATTGTTTTAAATTTTAATAAAGGAAAAAAATATTAGTTGACAAACTGGTGTCTCTTAGCTTGTCATATTTCATTTTTTACTTTAACTCCAACAGTAAACACGTGATCTATAGCATTGTATGTCATCAACACGCATGGCAATATGCATTTATGTTGGGTGAACGTGTATTCATGCACGCGTGGAATGAGAATATTACGTTGAAATAAGACACCAAGATCTTACACTAGGAGGACACTAAATGTTATTGTAACCTCGTAGTCTTGACAACATCAATTAGAGAAACCCGATATTGCATGGTCGGCCTCTTTTATGTAACATTCCCTGTCAGGACTGTACAAACATTTGATAAACGCTTTTCAAAAGCCTTCATGCACATGATAATAAATCAAAAAAAAAAATGTGAAAAAGGACTTTAAGAAACTGATAACTTGTCTCCAAGAATAAATATCATGACGAATGCCCATTCCATTTACTCGGAGAAAATTATCTCAATACCATACACATTTACACAGGAGTGTGAGACCCAAAACCTCGGGGTTCTTCGTATATTAATTAATTGAACATTCTGATGATAAATATACAGTGTCAGGATATTTGATGTTAATATTTAGCGTATTAGTTTTATAGTTGTTAACAATATCGGAATGAAAAGAAAATAAATGCGTGTTTTAATGCTTAGATACACAGAAACGTTGGAAATTGTAAAATATGGATTTTAAGTTTTTATAAACTGGATAGTTTGAGAATGGACGACAACTGAGCCTCAATACAGAGACTGGATCGCTGTTCACACTTCACTCCGCGCAATTGTAGTCCTTAAAATTTTCACATCAAGTTCAGTTTACTCTAACTAAAACTCATCTAAAACAACAAAAATCTAATTAAAAAATGTGAAAAAATTAAACTGATCTTCTGAGTTTTTAACAATTTACGTTACAGATAATTTGTTAGTCTTTTCTGTCTATAAATATCACAAAAGAAGGAAACTTATAATCAGTGCACGTGGTGGTATCATAATAATGACCAGCATACATATCAAACTTATTAAACAGTAATTTCAAATGAGGTATTTACAGAACAGAAATCTATAGTCTAAGAGGAAAGACTTTTCTAAAGTTTATCTCTTGATAAATCAATAAAATGAAATCTTCACTCCCTAAAACATCTTATATTTTATTACCATTACTAGTTTATTTCTTCAAGATTACATTCTCTGAGTGTTGTGATTTGACTCCTCGTTCGGCGTGTTTACCAGATGTTAACTTTGCTATAAAACTTCAGACAAACATTTATTGTTGAATTAATTATTGGCTGTTCAAATACCCTTTTTCAATTTTCACAGAGCATGAAAAACATAAATAAACTTGTTTATTCAAATCTATTTTAATGTCAGTATTAGCTCACTATTGGAAACAGTGAAACAGACTTTCTCACACTTACAATATTTTTTTTAAGTCCTCACGATACAAATATATAATCATTTGATTCAGTCTCACAAATATTTTATGGTAGTATTTGATTTGTAAAACAATGCCTAGACATCCAGAATGTAACATAAACTATTGATTTGTAAAACATTATGTGTCAATGCCTAGACATCCAGAATGTAACATAACCTATTTAAAAGTATATTTTGGAGCTTTAATAAATAGACAAAACCCAAAATTAGTATCCCTCGCTCCACTGCGGGGTTCAAAGGCCCCCTCATAATTCACAGAGGCCTCAGTAAACCGGTCAAACTCCTCCATTATCCCCAATGACTTCTATAACCACTCTGAATGATATGTACCCGACAATTTTGTTTAGTTGTGTGTTTGCTATTAAGCACAAAGCTACACGATAGACTATCTGTGTTGTACCCACCGCGAGTATCGAAACCAGATTTTAACATTATAAGACCTCAAACTTGCCGCTGAGACACCGATGGGTGTATCCAACAAAAAATGTAACTTCAGAAAGCCCGTCCACGGTACTCGAGCACGTATGACAAGTTTGATTACGCTAGCTTGTGAGTGGGGGTGTATGAATGCAGTTTTAAACCTGAAACTCCAGGGATCCCGAACGGTACAGGAACACAGAATCCGATGCCATATTTGGATTAAGCGATCCTTAAAACCTACTGTTGGATCCATTTCATATCTAGGTAACTTTCTCGGGGCGTTATAGCCCCCATTGGTAGGGAGGTTACGCATTATAGATAAGGACCTTCCCGAACCACCCAGAGTCTGCTTTTCAAATTTAGTCCTGCTAAGTCCATACATAACTGTGGGAAGAGTTAGCTGAACAAAATACATATATAGCTTCATACTGAATCATTACAGAATAAATAATCCAATACTTTATGTGAAATTTTGTGTGAGTGATCCAGTTTTTAAGGAATTTTACAGCGCCGTTTAATTACCCTATTTTTAAATGTTTCGTTACTTTTAGAAACACATTGCAAGTTAAAGCTAAAGCATAAAGTTGTTTTAGTTAGCAACCATTTAGTTAACTATAAAACAATACGAGTAACAAAAAAGAACGAATTCATAAATGAAATCAAAATGAAAGTTGTTACAGTATAATTTTTACATTTAATACACGTGTAATTAGATTGATTTTTTTTAGATGTAAAATAACCCTTCAATATTTTACATATCATAAAATAAATTTCCTTAATTAGTTTTAGCAGAATCTTCCAAGCGTACTTAAGTAATATCAGCATATACAGGAGGATCCGTCTTCACTGGCGTAACGAGGGCCAGCGGCAGGACCTGTCAACTAGTGTAAACATTTCGACCAATTCAGAAGCATCACTAGCGGATGCTTGCATTTTGGCAGCCGTAAACATCAACACCAAATCCAGATAAAGTCAGCTCCGTCGGTGGGTGACTGATGGTTTCCTGTGTTAGTATGCTTGTTCTATTCGTTCCTATCCTGAAGAACGAAAGATAGACAGAAAAATGGAAAGATGGGTAGTAAGAATGGTCTGTGAATATCCATTAAAGATGTAAACCTCTGGACGTGGAAGGAAAACGCGACAGACTGTCAACACCCCCGGCAGTGGTTATTTGAGAACATACAACTTCCATATTGCTTTAGGTATAGAAAGAACTGATATAAACAGAATACAGAGACGTCCTTGAGATCGAGACTAAGCTTTTCGATAATTGACCATGGTCTATTGTTTCAATGCAGACAATGTCTACTTAGGCCTGTCAGAAAATCTGAGTTATCGGAAAGACTCAGTTAATAATACCAGAAACTAGCCTCACACACACACACACGAACCTGCACTCATTGGTACCATAACGCTGCGAGATAAATCATTCATTTATTAGTATTCTGATATATAGAAGGCACCAAGAAAGATGTTAAGTGTGATTGTTCCTGTCAATAAGAACTCTCCATAACAGGAAAGCTTTAATTTTAAGATGTTTCGGTTAAGAAATAAATTTGGTTTTGTTTGTTTCTTGAATTTCGCGAAAAACAACTCGGGGGCTATTTGTGGGAATATCACCCACCGCCAGCTCTTGACCGTCACATTATAACGCCCCCATTCTTAAAAAAGGCAAGCATGTTCCATGACGAGTTTCGATCCCACGACACGCAAACTGTGAGTCGAACGCCCTGTCCAACACTATTAAATTTGGGGAATTTAAGCTATATCTTTGATTATTATGAATTTAGCTACAAAAAAAAGTTTATGGAACTTGAAAATACTATCAATTCTTTAAAATATGTTGACTCATTACAAGGTTCTATTTAATAAATAAAAATCTGAGTTAGTAACCCAACAAAGTTTATTAAAATAGTGCTTATTCAAGTTGCTCAGCATGTTTGCTAGAAGTTTGCAAGAACATATGAGTTTGTTTGAAATTTGTATGAAATTCTGATAATCAAATTTTATTAAAAATGTTTTAGTACATTCAGCCAACTCAAAAAAAGACAGTTTTGAGTCAATATAAAAAAGAAACGGAGAAATATTTTCGGTATACATAGTTTACTCATTATGCATAAAATGTCTATACTTATTACTTTTCTTTAGAATTAAAAATCATAAATAGTTTGCTATATCCTGAAAATTATGCACCTCTACAATAGATGTGCAATAAATTCATTCACCAGCTTTGGCTACTTTTGAAAACATTTCATTGCCCCAAACTTTGTGCACCAAAGTTCAATTGTCAAATATCTAAAATCTGCTTTAAAATGGTTTTCAGAATAACATATATTTCGCCATTATTCATCGCTAAGGGAAACAACTCCAAAAAGTAAGCACACCAAGTGCAGTAGCAACGCGAGCACCTAGTGACCATGACCAGTGAATATTTATTTCGTCTTTTGCAATTTTTACGATACTTAAACCAATTCTAGCTCTATCGGCATAAAGTAGTGAATTCAATTTATGTATGGTTATTTGAGGTTATTAACTACTTTATTTTAGTTGTAAATAAATATTTATCCATGGAAGCATTCCATATTAACAGCGAATGAAAAAGAACATCGATTAATAAAAATACCCTGCTCAGAATGAGAGTATCATCCTTTGTCACTGATATTCTTTATCCCACGTTGTCATTCTTAAAGATAACATGGGATTACTTGATGTGTAATACTAGCAATATCCTGATCTGCATATTACTTCAATTGTAGTAGTTACTCCCCTTTAAAGACTTGACATTCATTACAGTTTCTTTGGTTAATGCAACGCGCAAAAAAAAATGCGTGACAAACGTCCAAAAACGCAAGAACGAAAACAAATACAAAATTCCACTTTACGTGAAACAATAGGTGATATCTCATGAGCGCAACAAAATAAAGCGACTTGATATAACTCCGATTCACCTATGAGTCATCACTGAACAAAATGTGTGATGAATTAGAAATTAAGTTGGATATAAATCCAGCTTTACAGCCAAAGAATAAAATTATGCAATGAGAGTAATACAAAGTTGCTGTGTTTATGAAACATCGCCCGCTGTTTGGGCTAAAGCTGATTTTAGGATTATTTTTTCGCTCAAGTATTTGATAAAACTTATGCAAATTGTTTCCCTGAAGGTTAAGTTAGAAATTACGATCAATGTGGTTTTTATGCACAACCTTGAAAATAAATTTTAATAGCATCTTTGGCTAATGTTAATAACATGCCAATTACATATAAAATTTATAGTATGTAATTTGAACGTTCATTAAAATGTGAATGACTCGTACAGCTGTACTATGAAAAAATGCATAAAAATGATTGTATGAACTTAAATATTAGATTTAATAATAATTATATCTGATTTTTTCGTGAAACACAATTTATACGTAAGCTTGTTTGTTTGTTTTGAATTTCGCGCAAAGCTACACGAGGGCTATCTGTGCTAGCCGTCCCTAATTTAGCAGTGTAAGACTAGAGGGAAGGCAGCTAGTAATCACCACTCACCGCCAACTCTTGGGCTACTCTTTTACCAACGAATAGTGGGATTGGCCGTCACATTATAACGCCCCCACGGCTGAAAGTGCGAGCATGTTTGGTGTGACTGGGATGCGAACCCGCGACCCGCAGACTACGAGTCGAGCTCCTTAAACACCTGGCCATGCCGGGCCTATATACGTAAACTGTACTTATATGTTCAGTAAAATATTTTCTCATTTACACGAGTATATTAATGGCAAAAATAAATTTTAAAACTGGTACAAGATAAGGCTTTAATGATAAAGTTGCTATATGAAACATATCATTTAAGCACTAGCACACACGAATAATAACCTAATATAATTTTTTCAGAAAGATTCTGGTTGTAGGTAAGTAAAGAATTTGTGATCAGTGTAAAATCGCAGCACATACAACCAATTAAAAAATATAGCAAAAATATGCACAACAATATCATTATATTAGTTTCCACAATCGAAAAATGCTCTACTTTTATATTTTGTTGACCAATTTCTATTGAATAAAATCGTAGAAAAGCTTGATCTAAATTTTATTTCATCCCATTCTTGAGAAACGCCCATCATTACTAATCCTGCGTTAGAACAAATCTAAAAATGTTGATTCAGCCTCACTGAAAACTATGGGTTGAGATATAAATTTGTCAGCCCGATAAATATATTAAAACATTATTAACAAGACGTTACTTTCTTAACTCATTTTATGATTATTTAAAACCAGAAGTTGTAAAAAATTTAAATATTAAATTAAATTAAATATTAAATGTTAAAGATTGTTGAATTATAATTTTGAATCAACTTAGAATTAAACAAAATATTGTTTAGGTGCTTCTCTTTAAGCTTTTGCTTTAACATCGGATGTAGAATGAACGATATGAATTGATTTTGAATATTTTCCTGTGAAGTACAGAACAGATACTTGTAAAAATTGTTGCGCATATGAAGACGTTCTTTTGTGGCAAAGTTAAACATCGTTGTCCGTGGTAGAAGTGGTACTCCGAAACTTCAGAAGTGCAAAACACGTGTTTGTATGGAATGATAAGACACAGTAAAGATAAACGATACAAAGTGCATCCACATCGGTGAAGATGCACTGTTTTCATCCCAGTAACATTAGTGAATTGGAACGAAGCACCATTTGTATTCAGTAAGGACCTTATATCAACAGTTTTGGACCACACACTGTACATGGATTTTAACACATAAACTCAGGGGTTTTCAGTTCAAAGCACAAGAGGCACTTTCACTAGAAACTGTTTGCAAATGGTCAAAATATTGTTATCCTTGTCGTTGATGGGATATATTTTCTTTATCATTTACAATTTTCAACGCAGAAACTTCAATGTCCACAAGCATACACATATAAGCCTTTGATGAAGTAAACAATGATTGTGGCTACAAAAGGAAATCTTATATGCCTCCCCTATATAAAATATAATATCATAAAACATATGATTTTGAACAATGGCTGCAGGAAAAAATGTTTTTTTTTATTTTCGGTGATTCCGAAAATAACCACATTACAGATTGTTTGTTTTGAATTTCGCGCAAAGCTACACAAGGGCTATCTACACTAGCCGCCCCTAATTAAGCAGTGAAAGACTAGAGGAAAGGCAGCTAGTCATCACCACCCACAGCCAACTCTTGGGCTACTCTTTTACCAACGAATACTGGGATTGAACGTCATATTATAACGCCCTCACGGCTGAAGGGCGAGCATGTTTGGTGGACGGAGATTCGAACCCGCAAACATCAGATTGCAAGTCAAGTGCCCTAACCACCTGGCCATGTCGGGCACCACATTATAGAAACGTGAAACTTAATAATAACATTACATCATATTAATATGAACCAGTTTTCAGACAGAAAATAATAAGAAAACCTAAAAAGGACTATAACAGTTACTGCACAGAAACTACTTTTGAACGAATTAATTTTGTTTGGCTTGTCAATAAGAACCGTTGTTCCCTATTACTACTTGTTCTGTGTTAGCAGGTGGTGTGGTGTATATGTAGTTTTATAAAACAATTCAAATCTGCTTCACATGATTGAAATATATGCCACTGATTAGATGTTACCATTAATCATGATAAAATAGACTTGTGTCTTCCGATTGTGATATCGCTATAACGAGTGTAGGATTTCTGTCTGCGTTTTAGCGGCCAAACTACTGATTGAAATTACAATACAAATGGTGTGATATTACCTATTCAGTTAAATTCAACGATATTCAAAGAAAGTTCTTGCAAATACAAATTAAGTTTATCAGAAATACTGTCATATTAAACCACACTAACATATTGACTAACGTATCTATAATCCTTTTGAGATTTATAGCTTTTTCAAGGAACTTGTAAGTATAATACTTGACTCCAACTGAATATTTAAAACACTGTGTAATGCATATCATGTGATTTCAACCATAATATATTACAGTGGCTAATGACAGCTTACTTAGACGTACAAGAAAAACTTTTCAGAAGACTCAATTACTAATGGAATATTTTGAGTACAGATGTAACTAGTGATGTTAAGATACACCTTCTCATTTGAAACACTGATTATATGTAGTGTACAATAAATATTAATGTGTGCGTGTATGTAGTATACATTGAACTATTTATTACTTCTGATCAGTGGAAATTATGTTCATTAAAAACGTCATACCCGTAAGGCTATATAAATTATAATAGATAAAACTAATTATAAAAACTGTCTTAAACTGCATGTCTCAATTATAAAAAAAAAACGTTTTATATCCCTAAAATATATTATGTTTATCTTCACTATAAGCTATGCCCCGAATATTATTCATTCAGCTAAAAACAAATGTTTGTAGCATAACATTCAGTTTATAATCTGGGAACATAGATTGTATTTTTAAACTTCGAATACCGTTTTTTATATTAAATTATTTCGCCATTGCATTTATAATTTGAATAGTTTGTGAATGCATACTCTATCTTACGTCACATTTTACTATGAACAACAGGAACATCAGATTTAACATGTACATCCTTCACTGTTATTAATTTTTGACATTCTATACTTATTCTCCAGTTTTCTCTTGCTTGTCTGACACTTATTGTTCATTCAAATATGCGCAGAGTGGTATTTACAAAACATCTGATTAAAATTCAAGACATTAAATCACTTTAAACATATCACCGAACATTTAAAGGAGCCTGAATAAGCCTACTCTTTACAAATTTAGAACACATACGAATAGGAAAGTTACAGTTCAAGTTCTGCTTGATTCACATTGTAATACTGTTTGCTTGTTTTCAGATTTCTGACTTATAACACATATATCAGTCGTTTTTTATACTTGGTCTACAGAAACTGCAATGAAGGAAGCAAAAAGGCAAAGAAGAAAATGTCAGTCTTTTTTGTGTCAAAAACCACAACTAGCCCTGATTAATATATTTACCTTGAAGTTTTATAAGTTAAAACCTTTTGTATTCGTCAAGAAAAAGCGTTGAAAAATCTTTGCCTCTTTGTTCCGGACGCAACATAATTTCAATCGTTCATTGAAATTCTAGTCAAAACCACCCCGCCCTCTGTCACTCTGGGCACAGCCCACGAAACACAACACGTCAAAAGCAGAAAGAGACATCGTTCATTACGTCACGACATTGGTAGACCCAGTTTTTGTGCATGTTCAGTAGGTCGTCATGAAGCTTCCAAACATAGCCACGGCATGATAGTCCCGCTGAGAGCGATCTTTTCTCAGCTTGTCTAACGACATAAAATTTGACCACATAAATGTCTTTCGGTCTTGCTAAGAATGGGTATGCACGGGTGCCGTTTGGTAATATAAGTTTATAAAGAAGAGGCGGAACAAATAAAATATTGGCCTGTCTAATACTGTTTTTTTACCGTGACTTGGGTCTCAACAGCCATCTTTCAAAGTCATCAAGGAAAGAGACATAAGGTATGATGGATAGGTGCGAGTTTTACCGATCAGTTTAATGTTCGGTTTCTCCGTGAACTTGACTGGTAATCGCATTACTTGCTCGATCGCCTCTAAGTACACAAAGACTTGACAATATTCCACAACTCGACGCTTGATTGCGGTTTCCGTTCTTCTGACGAGTATTTGCATTAAGAGTCGTACCCTTTGCAAACGGTACATGGTTGACTAGCATGGTATAGCTTGAAAAAAAAAACGTTTTAACTCCTACTTTCGACTGTTATGACGCCGCATGTGGAAGTAAAATCAGATGAAAATGAGCAAACACTTGCTAATAGTCAGTAGTAAAATAACACGTCTCTGTCAGGGTACTTACAAAAATAAGTATTCTTCTTCCAATCAAAACAGTGAAAACAAAGTATTCTGATTATTTTGTTTTATTACTATATCTTATGAGAAAGTTAAAAAAGAAACAACTATATATATATATATATATATATATACACGTTCAGACCAATTCAGACCAAATACCCTGCAGTAGTTTTTATGTATGTTTTTTTCCTGTTGATATATATAATATTTCTATCGACAAGGTATTTATATCTTCGACTAACAAATCTCGTAGAGAAGTTCTTTTATCCAGTGCTTATCTTTGCGTGTTTAGAAAATGAATCAGCTCATGAATAATAAAACATATGAGAGTAATATGCATTGAACTTAGTGTTGTGAACTTGAGATATCTGAAGTTATTTTTAATTAACGATACAAGACACAGTGTTAATTATCTTAAGAACACGAATTCGGCAATCTTCGAATTAAGAAAAAGTGAAAGGTATTAATACACATGTGTATGAAGAAAGTATTAAATATATGGTATGTATCTTTACGTACTGTAAAAATACACATGTAAACGTGTTTTCAACATCGGAATCAAAAACATTTGTATTTTCAGAGAGAAAAGCATAATGTTATGCATAAATGTTACTTAATCAATCATAAGATATGCGTTCAGAGCGAACATTGTGAGAGTGGTACTTTAAATCATATTATTAAATCGAGAAATATACGACAAAATTATCAGCGCAAAGGTTTTTAAGTTGTGAATTTCCAGAAAACGTTTCAGGGATGTATTGCAGGGAAGCTATTGCAGTAGCACAATAAAGAATACTATACATACATACTGTGTACTTCTGGGAGATATTTCAAGAATGCAATGCTCATGATTTTGTGTATTCTATATTCTACATAATTTATCTTGATATTCAAATATGATGTTCTTTCGTTAATTTTTTTAAGAATAAATTTCCTCTGTTGGATCGTTTGTGTTAATTCACTCATTAATTTTATTCTATCATACATGATGCTACAGAACATTTTAGAAAACAATAGTATGTATATACGGGGTACATCAGATATAATACAAACAAAAATTAATGCTTCGTCACAGATTGTCATTAACTTCTGATCAAAGCAAACCACCTACATAGATCAGAACTATAAATCAAACCAATAATGAATAAGTATACGTAATCCCTTATAGTGATTAAAATGCTTTGATTCATCAATTGAGTATCCTCGTTGTTTAGGATATTTTCGGCCGTAATAGCCGATAATATCTCACGATGTTCTATCTAGGAGATTCAGATTAGTCTTAAATCTATATCTTGTGTTAACAATGCAAAATAGTCATCATAATAAAACTATATCATAAAATATATATATAACATGTACGTTAAAAATTTTAAGCAATACTGTTAATGAAACTAGCATTAAAGAAATAACAAAATAAAACTTACATACACAAATTAGTAGTTTACTTCCTGCTATCCCTTCGAAAGTATGCCAGTGGGAAATGGCAGCATCAGTTACTAGACATAAGTTACTAATTAGTTTTGTCTTACATTTCGACTGCTGATCTGCTGCAGTCTCCGTGAGGTCTTGAAAATAACTATTTCTGAGGTGATAGTGGCCAGAATTTGATCCTGGGTTCTTTTTTTATAGAGAGGTTGATGTGCTATCCATTTGTCTTGGGTCTCCCCCAGTAAGACTTCAATCAACTGACTTATTTGGATACTTTCAAAAGGGGTACCCAACATATACTGATTTCTCCGTTAGGTTGGCTGAGTGTGTTATCAGTTAGGTGGATGTAGAAGGATTATTTATATCTTTTTTTCACAAGTGGCTTATAACCCATTAGTTCAGTTCTTCTCTGGTATGATGAACTACTAAAGTAAAATCGGTATCACAGAGTTTGGTGCCTATATTGTGCTTCTAAATTATAGCTTTCCATAGTATTTTCGTTTCTATAGTATATTGGACGCTACATTCACAATAGATGTTTTAAATAATCGTTTCGTTCTCCATCAGGTGATATGGTATGTGCTAACTGCAGCCGTACTGTGTTGTAGCTTACGAATACTGTTTTTATTTTACACGGTTTAGATATAATTTGTATAATCTGTATATTTTCAGGGAGACCACTGATATAAAGGAATATGGATGTATGTCTATATTTTTCTTCCTTCTTATTCAAGGTGTTCATCTTTCTTTTATTTTATCAAATGTTCCGAGTATATAATGTCAAGGAGAGTTGAAGTTATGTGTTCTTTTTCCCTCTTTTTAACATATACGGTAGTACAAGTATTGTTCATTCTTAAAACTAAGCAGTCTATGAGGGCTATCTTTACCCTGTTTAAATTAATTATTTGTTTAAATTTCTAATGGGGAAACCCCCATACGACCGGATAGCACACCAGCCACTCTATCAAGGAGATTCAGGATTGAATCTCTGCCACCACTAACTTAGAAATTCAATGATTTAATTGGCAGGTAGTATATAAAATAAAAGAGTAAGAATGGTCAGTGTTGCTGAACAATTTAAAAAGGAGGACCTGTGTAACAATATAAGTTGGGTACTGACGTTTAAACTTGAACAGAATCAAACTCTATTCTGTTGTCTTCAATACGCAGTGAACAAAACTACATGTTATGACAAGTTTTACACGACTAGACACCACTCTAACAGACTACAACAAAAACAGTCGACTCTATTGACTTAGTTCGAACAGGACACTCAAACGACGGAAATAGATTGAAAGTGGACTGAGACTGAAGTTCGACATAGATAACATACGAAAAGGGTTATTTTCTTAGTTTCGTAAGTAAAATTGAAAGTTACTATTTGATTGTCGTTTTATGAACAAATGTAAATATCGGCGAACATCCTGAGAGGGTTGGTTCTCTTTGAGGATTTGATGGCCCAATATAGCAATAAGACCACAGAAAGAGTAAATTGGCAACTACTAGAAGAGTGAAATAACCCTAACATGCTGAAATGAAATTCTCAACAAGTACTTCTACACGAATGTTAATACTTTGGAAATACAGTTACAGAATAGCGTGTTTGATATTAAATAGGTCTGGAGTGACCTAGTAGTTAGCGTGCTCTAATTCTGAAAATAATGATTCGTGGTTCGAAACCTGTGAAATAAAAAGGGTTTCCACTTTGGAGCCAAGGTTGCTCTATAAGAATGACGGTCAAATCTTGATGTTCGGCCTGACAAGAGTAGTTCATGAGTTGCCAGGTGCTGTAGACTAGTTACCTTTCCTCTAGTCAACCAGTTCAAAATTACAGACGGCTACGCGAGATAGCCCTTTGTATAGTTTGGAGTGAAACTTCTGAAAAAAGAAATATACATAAATATCATGATTATCTGCACTATGAGTTTCAAATGTTTTATCATAAAGAGGCTCACAACATTCAGAATAACCAACAGTTGTTTTATTAAATATACCCAAATTTATGAGATTTCCACACGATACGGCGTAGTGATTTCAAACTGAATGAATAACATATGGGCAATAGCAATCAGTTAGTAATCTAAATGCAAGCAAATCACAATGCAAATGTTTCTAAAAGTTTTAAAAGTGAAACTTATATATCTTTAATGTTGCCCCCAGTGACTTAGTGGTAAGTCTTCGGACTTATAACACTAGAAACCGGGTTTCGATACCCGTGGAGGGCAGAGCACAGATAGCCCATTGTGTGGCTTTGTGCTTAATTCCAAACAAACAAACTGTCATTTATGTTTTTATTATTTAGGGAGCATTACAAATAGTTATGTTTTTAAAAGAAAAAAATACTATTGTTATAAATAACACATTCAATTGAACTAAGCTATGCATGCCTATTTAAATATATTTACCCATGGCTTGTGTATATCGTATATATATATATATACTATATATATATACATATATTATTACTACTACTACCGTTCGGTGTAGTACGACGAACAAGCAGTAGTTTACG
>NW_013665958.1:50032-53751 GCF_000517525.1 Limulus polyphemus | reverse complement strand
TATATATATATATATATATATATATATACATATATATTATTCATACCTTCGGTGTATAGGACACAAGCAGATTTGGACATCAAATTTTGGGGTAAAAAGTGCGTCTTATACACCGAAAAATACGGTATTTCGGATATTTTAGAAACATTACAAGAGCCTTCTATACTTGCCATTGTACTGAAGATCCGAACAGATTAGCATTAGATAAATAAACACATAAAACATTGTACCCCACACAGCTACGCAAATCAACAAAATCGTGTATAACGAGGAAATATACAAATTAACAGAATAATTTCCATACCAATAATCTATGGAAGAGAATTTAAAACTAAACACCTAAGGTTTCTACAAAAAGTCAAAGGAAACTTTCATACCAACGATCTCTACATGGTTGTCTAAAATCTTTTCATACCAAGGATATACACTATAGTGCATGATACCTTTTCAAATCAATTTACAAAATAAAAAAAATAACCTTGCATATAGAATATTTATTCGTATTTGTTTGCTTGTATTTAAGCGCAAAAACCACATTAGGCTACAGTCTTGGTCAAAATGTTTGTATATTTTGTACCAAATAAGATTATTATTAAGATGGAATACAAATACATTTAGCGCTGTCAAACTGAGAAACGCATGTTATATTAAATATCTATATACGTAACTTGTATAATGAGACAGGTTCTATGGACATCATGAACGATTCATTCGAACGGCAAACAATTTTATCAGGCACCTGTATATGGATGTATAATTCAGCATTTCTCCTATCACAACAAAACCTTACCAAAACATATATAATGACAAATTATAATATCAAATTATTATGAATAGTGTCTGTAATCTTATATCAGTTCATATTAAACATTCAATACTTGGTTGGTCCACCTCGTACTCTAATAACCTCCGCAAGGCGACGTGTCAAGCTGTCGATGAGGTTATTGATGTAATCCAAGGCACTTTTCACTAGAAGGTGTTGCAACTCAGCTACTGTAGCTGAGTTGCAACTCGTCGTTAGCTATTTTCCGGCTCAATTCTGCCCAACATTTTTCAATTGGATTAAAATATGGAGAATATTCTGGCCATGCCAATATTTTAACGTCCTCCTTGTCGAGATAATCCTGTACAATACGCACACTGTGGGCAGTGACATTGTCATCCTGGAACACAAGGTTCTCGCCAAACCTTTCTCTAGCACATTGCTGGAATATGGCCTCCATATGATGTCTATAGAAGGGGCTATTGACGTTTCCATGGAGGATATGAAGAGCAGTTTTTGCACCATGATGAATAGCTACTTAAGTATGTATTACACCACCTCCTGTGGGAAGCCTCCCAGTGGCACAGCGATATGTTTGTGGTCTTATAAAGGTAGAAACCGGGTTTTGATACCCGTGGTGGGCAGAGCACATGTAGCTCATTATGTAGCTTTGTGCTTAACTTCAAACAAACAAACCTGTGGGAAAGACAGTCTTCCCTCATCTGTTCTTCAGGCAAACGACGAATACGAGTCCTATCATCAGCTTTAACAAGTCGGAAACAGGACTCATCTGAAAAGATGACATGTCGCCAGTATCCTAACTATTAGTTGGCATACTGTCTTGCCCAAGTAACATGGTGACGGCGGTGAATTCTGGTTAATATCGGTTTGCAAATAGCCCTTCTTGCAAAATAACTTTGTTTGGTCAATCTCACTGTTTTTCTGGATACCCTGGAATGAATGTGTTAATTCCATTCCTGTCATAAGGTATTGCAAGACTTCTTTCGACCTTGACGTGTTAACCTGATCAAAACACAGTCATCATTATGCACAAAGCTACACAATGGGCTATCTGTGCTCTGCTCACCACGGGTATCGTAACCCGGTTTCTAGCGTTGTAAGTCCGCAGACATACCACTGTGCCACTGGGGGGCGCATTTCGACGAACTGAGCTATGTAAGGGTATAAGTTAACATTGTCAGTATTCTGGAATTAACCAGCAGCCTACGCTTCCAAAAACAGTCGTTTCATATTTTAACTACAAGAATGATATTTCTTCTGTAGAGAAACAAAACTGACCTGTGTTAGAATTCACCTTTAATTCGATTAGCATCTCCCTCCCACCTACCCCTCACCTCCTCTGTCATCTTTAAGATCGCAGGTGTTTATATCGCACGCTCTCTGGTGGAAACTGAATTTGTTTGGTCTGCTTTACTACTGACGACATTTAGAAAGATTTATTGGCCAACGTTTAACAGCGAACCCGACCTTTAAATGAATGATATCACAAGAGGGTGTAGCAGTCAAAGCCCACCCCTTACCACCAAGTATTCAGTATTACCCTTAGTAACCAGTAATTTGTTTCCACCCCAATGTGCACAAAACGAAGCTCTAGCACCATGTGAGAACCCGTAGCGTGCAGTTCATGTCAGATTACCTCAAGTTCTCTTTTCGTCACGAGGTTGAGGTAGGGGGTTCACACACCTTTGAAACGACAATTCTCGTGACCTGTTTTTTTTCTCAGGGATTTTAGGAGTAATCGGTCATTCAAGCAGTCCATTATTCATGTTTATGATTTCATGGTGTTTAAGAAAAATAACTCGTGGGATAAACAATTTATCAGAACAAGTTTACAATAAAATAATCTATGACTTCTAATGGGCGATTTATTTAACTCAGTTTTCAACTCTTAGTCTTCACGAAGAACTGACCATCAGGATAAAAATAAACAAAGACAACTATATCAATGAATAACCAATACAGAGTTATAATAACCTATGAATTGTAAGGGACAATCTATTTAATTCAGTTTTTATCTGTTAGTATTCACGAAGGACTGACCATCAGGATAAAAAAAAAATCAAAGATATTTAGGTTTAAGGTTTGTTCGAAGTTAGGCACAAAGCTACACAATGGACTATATGTGCTCTGCCTACCTCGGGTATCGAAACCCGGTTTTAAGCGTTGTAAGTCCGCAGACATACCGCTGTGCCACTGGGTGGAAAGACAATTAAACCAATACAGAGTTACTACTTGTTTCTTATAAAGCTGCTTTATTCTAAATAACTCCAATCTACTAAGATATATTTATTAAAAGGTTACAATAACAAATTGATTGTGAAAAAAATAATTTTAGTTATCAAGGACAAGGATGTTGAATGCCTATTTTTAACAGTCAAACTAATTTATTCTTAACGTAAAATTTGCCCAAGCTTCAAATAGCAAACCAAAGGTGACAATCAATTTAGCTGATTCTCGAAAATCACGTGTCGAATAAGTTTCACCCATGTGATTGTAGCACACTTTATTCAAAGATATATATATATATATATCAATAAATCAACAAGGATAAATATTACAGCAAAAATCGTTTACCTTTGGCTACACAATTTAATAAAAATTAAAACAACTAATTCCTTTCATCAGTAACATTATAAATCTAACAAACTGGCAATAAAAGTTCAAACACTTGCTACAAAAGAAATGTTAAAATATTCTCTGTAAATCCAGAGTTCTTCAGTTAAAGGCGATTCTCGTGAATTATGATCTTCCGAGTTCAATATTTTACACGGTTTTCTAGCTTAATTTTGTAGTTCTTTAGAAACAAATACAAACACTGGATGATGAAAAAGGTAAAGATTTGTTGAGTCAATTCAATAAATACCGTATTTTTCGGTGTATAAGACGCACTTTGTTACCCCAAAATTTGATGTCAACATCTGCTTGTGTCCTATAC
>NW_013665958.1:38972-49243 GCF_000517525.1 Limulus polyphemus | reverse complement strand
GTAATGCTCCCTAAATAATAAAAAAATAAATTACAGTGAAAGCAATGAAGATTTTGTATGTTTGAACCAAACTAAATAACAGTAAACCTTTTTTTGATTTACGGTATATTCTTATTTTGATGTTTTGAGCTCTTTTGTGTTTAGAACAATATATACTAATTTTTAAAGAATCAAATTGAATTTTTGTTCAATAAAAATCTTTCAAATGCGACTGTAGCTTTTTTCACCCCAAAACTTTGTCTTCTACACCGATGTGTCTTATATTTCAAAAAATACGGTACATTTTATTACACGCAAACACTGGATGAGGAAAAAGGTAAAATCTGTCGAGTCAATTCAAGAAATACATTTTATTACAAGCAAACACTGGCTGAGGAAAAAGGTAAAATCTGTCGAGTCAATTCAAGAAATACATTTTATTACACGCAAACACTGAATGAGGAAAAAGGTAAAATCTGTCGAGTCAATTCAAGAAATACGTTTTATTACATGCAAACACTGAGTGAGGAAAAAGGTAAAATATGTCAAGTCAAGTCAAGAAATACATTTTTAGATGAAACTAGTATTCATAAAACTGTAAACAATACAACCCAATGTATTACGTAACCTAGGAGATTCTCATTAAGCGGTTGTTGTCCAGACTTACATTTATTTTGAACAATTCTGAAACAAAGCTATGGTCTTTACCCACTGAAATTTCAAATAATTTTACTTGTTATTGCTACATGACTTACTTTCTTGAAGAAAAAAATCAGAATTATTATATACTTTTCCTCTCTTATTTTAGGAGAGCTAGAGTTATTCAAGTTTTATGATCAATGTACTAACCTATCAAAGTACATCTCCAGTAATATACCTATAATGCTTTTATTTTCCGTAAAACTTAGTTATTTTTGTGAGCTTGTTTGTGTTTTAGCACAAAGCTACACAATGGGCTATCAGCGTTCTGCCCATCTCGGGGAATCCAACCTCGAATTTTAGCGTTGTAAGCCCCTGAATTTCATGCTGACCCACCGTTCGACTATTCTGTGAGTGAGTGTTATCGAACTATAATGGTATTGTTCTTAAGGTAAATTTGCTGCAGAGATGATTGAATACATAGAATGTACATTGAAAATCCTGGACAAAGTCACTTGAAGTTGAGAAATGAGAGCAGTTTAGGACAGCCAAACCTATTTAAATATAGTAATGAATCAATGTATTTAAGTATAATATTAATAACTAAGTTTCAAAATTATCAGTTAAGATTAATTTAGACACAAAGAAGACTTACGTTTATCCCTCTAATAACAAAAACCTTTCCGTGAAAATTAATGGTTTATCATTTTATCTTGATTTCTAAGAAAACGAAAACTATCTTAGTCATCATACAGAACCACCGACATTGTTTAATTGGTCGTTAGGATTTTGTTAACTACTGTTTACCAAACCATGAATTTGTGTAGTTGCTGGTTTTACATCAAGGTCAATTAAGGTTATATTCTTTTAAAACTATATTCTCTGTGTTTCGAAGTCACACACAGTAAGTCGTGATTTCTTGTTTTTCATAAATTTTACATCTGTCCAAACATTCCTTTTAATGATGTTTTAAAACAAAGCCAACAGTTAAGACTCAAGCTCGTTACAGATAAAACTTGAGAACCTGGCTAGCCCCTGGCAGAGAAACAGGCAGTAAGGATTTAATTGTGCGACTGCTAGTCGCCTTCGCTGTTAGCCCTAGTTCACCTAGCAGACAACATGGAGACACTGAAAAGATAAGCTACCATCCTTTTGTTTTGAATCTTAGCCAGAAACAAAATGGTCAAAAGATTGTCTATAAGTTGGTGTGGTCATCTTTGACGGCGTCAGAGAGTCCAGCGAAGGTGACATAACCATAGACTAGGAGTTTCCAGGATTATAAGTTTGGTACTGGTGTACCAGCCAACATAATACATAGAATTTGGAGTTACTCTCCGCATTGCATTTACACACTTTCTACGCCGCTAAACGCGAGCTATCTTCTCACTTCATGAGAAACAACTCTAACAAGATTGAACTTGGAAACCAGGCTCTTTAAAACTCACCTTTAACGATGTAAATAGTCATCACTAATGATTTCGAAAACAAAAAGGAAACCGTGTTTGTAATCAGTGGCTTTTGTACCTAAACTTGAACAGAAAGGCTTTCTTTTCTTTTTTTCTTCTTGCCAATGTGCGCAGAAACAAATAATTTAATAAAGACTAATTGATTCCAAAACACGAGTTTTCTTTATGTACTAATTTTTGTCATTCATAAAAAATAACAAAATATGCTTATTTCAGCATACTTAGGTCTCCTCAACCTAAGGAAATGGACGATGAAATGGAGGGTAATTTTCAAAAGTAATAAGCTTGTATGAAACAATAAATATAGGTATGTATATATATATATATATATCATATTTTCAAAAATATTCTTAGCTCAAAGAGTTAGGCTGATGTAACTATTTTGTTATGCATACTAGGTTTTCAGCATTACTGAATGCTATAAATGTTTCCCAGTCAATCAAAGCTTAAAGTTTCACCGTTTTTCATTCGTTTTGATATAAAGCATTAGGTATTTACAAACTACAAAGTTTTTAAAAATTGTAAAAAAAAAACCATTAGAAATAGTAGCCAGTTTTATAAAACCTTGAATTTCAGTTATCGTTTCATCTCGATGCTTTGTTTGCTATCTGTGCTGTGTCAACCACGAGAATAGAAATTCGATTTTTAACGTTATAAGGCCTCAAACTTATCGATGTATATCTGAAAACAGTTTTTTTTTCCTTTTCTATTATTCTGATCAGAGCTCAAGAATAGTATAGCATGATTATCATGATTGTGATATTTAAGTGTGTCCTGTGATTATAGATATTTTAATTCTACTTACAACGTTAAAAATGGGGTTTCGATACTCGTGGTGGACAAAGTAGCTTTGTGCTACAACAACCAAATTAAACTTATTGATATTTTTAAATGAAATTTATTGAAGTGTTTTGAAACACACTGTATTATGTATTGAAATAATATTTGCTTTACGTTTACGTCTTATTTCTTCAATTAATGTTTTAACCTCGAAGTCAGTGGAATAAAAATAAAATCCACCTACTATAACAGACGTGTATTTCATGACTAGAAATAATCTCTTAAGATTCTCAAGATTAAAGAAGAGCACGCGATTTGCTAGTGAATTGTACACATAAAGCAATGTTACTTAATTCGTTCTTTTAAAGAAACGCTAGCGTTTTAAATCACCTACATTTCATTAAATATTATGCTAGAAAAGCAAACGAAATCGTGATGCCATTAGTGCATCGAGAATTATAAAAGAAATATTCAGAAAGATGAAATGTTCCATCTCCTTTCGCTCTATGAACGTAAGTCGCACCTGGATTCCAGACAATTTATTTAGTCACGGCAGACTATGTTTGAAACGACTTAAGCTTGGTTAGTTCTTCTCAAAAAACCTGTAACACCACCGTAACATAATAACTTTAACGTCTTTACACAAGGTGTTGAAAAGCTGCAATGAGCATGATGTCAACAATAACATTTTTAAGCTTTAAATTACCTTAGGTGACAGTGGGAAACGGGCTGCAAACAAACGCACGGTAACGTTGCTTGTGAATTTCACTGATCTAAGATATCAACATACACCCTTAACTACTCCATCATGTTTGACACGAAAACATGGACTTCCGGGGAGATCAAGGTGACGACAGCACCGGAATAACGCGATGAGTTGACCGTAAACATGTTACATTAGAAGTACTTTGACTGAGATTCTACTAACTAAAGTATATATTAATACTATTAATATAAAAATAACTTTCAAACACTTACTTTGAAGAATCGGTTTTCCTGATAATTTTAAACTAGTCTGTTTAAATACTATTCATTCGCAAATCCTTTTATTAATCGAAATTTTATTTTCCGCAAATTAAAACGAAACTAGAAGACATTCAGGTATGTAGTTAAACGTAACGAACAGTTGAACTAAGAGTTATGTATTTCACATATTGTACATTTCAATATGCATATACAAGTTAACAATGAATTGTTTCTTAATCATATGGAAGTTTTACAGCCAATCATAGAGTTAACGTTGTTTTTACGAAAATAAATTTTAAGTTGATGATAATCTCAATCTTGAAGGTTTTGCATCCGGGCTATGTTTTGAAAGATTTTACCCAATTTTCTTAGAATCAATTTAAGCAGACTAATTTAAGATATGCTCGTTTTTGTCGGTTTACAGGATGAAGTGATCAAGGAAATGTTAACTTTTTCACTGACTTGCACTTTTTATTGTGAAGTAAAAAAATCTCACTGTACAACTGACCATAAATTTCACTTAATCTTTTTCATAACAGCAATAAGTTCAATGTCAACTACATTCCAGCAAACTAGAATTATCTTTATTTAGTTCTTTGTATTAAAGCTAGTCCATTAAGCAGGTGTTTATATTTAGCCCAGCAGAGGTGACCCCACGTAATGTCGCTTGATAAACGTTGAGCATTTACAATACAAAGTTAGACAGCTTTATCATTATATATTGGAATAATGAAAGTGTGTCACGTTGGATTATTTACATCAGTTACGATACATGTTCTATACTGTTATACACTTGATGGCCATGTATTATTCGTCAATTTTATCTGGACAAAATTTCATTACTACTCATTTCTCTTCTTCTTTTTCTTTCATTTTGTCTCCTGTTAATTTTCTATTTTTGACACTGTTAATGTTTTAGTTTTGTAAGGATTTTCAATCTTTGATTTTCAGAACAAGGACTTTAATGATTATTTTTGAAATGTTTGCGTTGACAAATGAAGCATTATGACTACAGATATCTGTTTATGTGCATGATATACATATATTTGTGTGTGGGTGTGTTTATTAATTCAGCTAACGTCTTACTTAGGCTGTTCCTCATGAATATCATCACAATCTATCTTGTGACAGGTTATCCAGTTGTCATCACTATTTTGAGAGTTGGAGGAAGTGGAACACTATAATGAAACTTCTGCCAGTAATTAATAATAATTTACAGCTACACATGAAACTTCTGCTAGTAATTAATAATAATTTACAGCTACACAAGAAACTTCTGCCAGTAATTAATAATAATTTACAGCTACACAAGTGTTTTATTTCGAATTGAAAATTATTTTTAAACAAGACAGGATGAACTTTCCCACATATAACACGAATTATATCATAGCTACTTTTTTTCTTCTATTGTTATGGATGCTTTCAGTTCCTTTTATTAATGTAATTGACGGATTCTTCCTTAATTGTTTTCCTGTCAGAACTGTTGTTTAGTTGTTATAAACAATAGTTCTGTTGTCTTGAGATCTTTCGAATCTCACTAGAGAAGATAGTATCGTATAGCTACAGGCGTGTTATTTTAAGTGTGCGTTGTGTGTGATTTGGGTTATCTCGGATACCACTATATCCAGTTATATATTTTTGTTAACAGTTAAAAGTTGGAACATTCATCAGACTCTCTGCTGTTAAATCAATAACAGACTGTCGGCAAGGGCATTCACAAATAGACATGTTTGTTTTTCATTCACATTTGGTTTGGGCATGTGCTTATGACTTTGTGTTGCAGCACCGTAGGCCAGAAGACAGTATTATCACTTTGTACCTTTTACAAGATGTGAGGACGCATCTTAGTTGTATAATTTTTGTAACATTTATGAAGATGTTTCCAAATCTATAAAAATCACCTGTTTCTCGAATTGAACGGTGTATAATAAAACTTAAAATATGGTTCACTATTAATCAATCTATGACAGATGCCTAAAATAAAGCATTACAAAGAAGTTCATCTAACGAATATCTTCGGTTCAAGATATACGTAAGCACACACACACCCACACACAGGTTGTTTTATTTTTAAGGACTTCCAGAGGCTTTCTATAACAGATAGTATTGTTTGCTTGTTTGTTTGTATATAAGCACAAATCTATGCAATGGGATATCTGTACTCTGCCCACCTCGAGTTCTGAAACTCGATTTTTAGCAATAAAAACCCTCGGACTTCAGATAGTATCCTACATAAATGGCCCGGCATGGCCAGGTGGTTAGAGGTCGACTCGCAGTCTGCGGGTCGCGGGTTCGAATCCCCTTACACCAAACATGCTCGTCCTTTCAGCCGTGGGGGCGTTATAAGTGACGGTCAATCCCACTATTCGTTGGTAAAAGAGTAGCCCTAGAGTTGGCGGTGGGTGGTGATGACTAGCTGCCTTCCCTCTAGTCTTACAGTGCTAAATTAGGGACGGCTAGCGCAGATAGCCCTCGCGTAGCTTTGCGCGAATTTCAAAAACAAACAAACATCTATTTACGTTTAAGGAATCTTTTAAAGACTACCTGCTCCTGGTGGTACAGCGGTAAGCCTGAGGGCTCAGAACGCTAGAAATCGGACTTCGATACCCACCGTGCATAGTTAGAAAATTGTGTATTTTGTGCGCATCAACAAACAAGACTGTTTACGTGGCCATTTTTAGTACTAGATTTACAAAATAAATCCTTTCATGTTTCAGATGAACTTTAGTAAGAAGAGAAAAAATCGGATGAGAAACGACAGTGCTGCGGCCATTGCTCTTAACAGAAGCATGACTTCCTTTCCACAACTGAAACATAAAGACACAGAATCTCTAGTAGATAATGAAGGTGTTGTTGTGTACAATGAACGAACTGCACTATGACTTGCTGAAAAAAAATCTTCATTATTCTGAGAGTCATTGCTTTTCCTCTTCGTGTTTTTGTTTAATACATTCATGTAACCTAAGAATATCAGAACTACGACTAACTATAAGGAGTTTTTCAAAGTATACATCAGCAATCCATGTTGAAGTGTAGAGCTTAAGAGCTGGTAAAGATAACGTTAAAGATATTAATTTTTTTAATGAGCGTGATTTTTTGACTGTGATATAAAGAGATATCGTGGTTACATATCACTTAGCCAATGATTAAAATGAAACTTGAGAGTATATGAATATTTATATATTTAAGACATTTTACCAGTGAAGTTTACGTAATATAATTATAACTTCGAAGAAAATTTAAAATTATTATGATCGATATGGAATGTCATATAACTCGTTGTTGGTTGTGGTATACATTCGTTAGATGTCTGAATATGAGAGCTTAAATACTGAAAGAATTTAAAAAGTTTATTTTATGAAAACGTAAGTCTAATATATAGTGAACAGAAGAGTAAAAAAAAAAATACTTGGACACTGTAGCTTATACGTGTATATATTTCATAAAAACTATTATAATAATAATACCTTACAATATTAGGTTTTATTTCATGATGTTTCAAGTTATTTATATATGCGAGAGTTGTTTAAAATTTCGTATTTATTATTTTTCTCTTTGCATTAGTCCTATTTTTTTGAATACAAATGATCAACTAATTAAGATCAGTAAAATAATTGTACACTGTCGTATACTTACGAATTTCATCTAAACATCAATTGTCTACTTCCAGTTAGTTCGAGTATTTTTTGTTTGGTTTTTGTTTTTCCGTGAAGCAGTAACAAACTTAAATTTACTAACTATTATGTTTTCCACGTTATGGTTGTGATAACTTATGTCTGTTATTTTATTTTCGTGTTACATTTTAAGTTGTAACTTTTGTTCTTGAAGATCGCATTCGGTATACCGTGTAGCAACGTTTTTTTCAGTTAATGTTTTTATAGTTAAACTCGTAACAACGGATACTTTTTTTGTGGCCTACGTATTTCATTATTTATAAAAAAATTATATATATTTTTTATTAAGTTCAAAATTAGATTTTATTCCATTCTAGACTTACTTTAGTAACACTAAAGCTTAAAAGTTTGGTGAGTTGAGAACTAAAAAAAATATTCATTATAGTTAAAACTGTGTAATCTGGAGATGTTGATATCAGTTTCAAAGATGGGCGGTGCAAATATTTCATACTTAAAAAAAGTAAAGTTTTTTACTTCGACTGCTAAATTAAATAACACCTTTTAACTGAATCTTTTAACATAGGCCTAAGGAGTGATCAAATATCTCAAACTTTAACGTGAGAAACAGATAAAGATCGATCATTGTTTGATGCTTCTAGAACCGTGTTTTTTTCTTTTAATTTACGTGTGAGGTTAAAAAAAATAATTAATCCAAGTTCCCTTTTAAACATGTATTTCACCGTCGTGTGATGAACTGACGTTTTGACATTTTTCTTATAATTACCCTACTTGTTTCTGTAATGTAATAATCATGTTAAATTGTTGTTGTTGTTGTAAGAAATGTGGATCAAATGTTTTAGTAAAAATTGTGTTATAATCAAAGTTCGTTCACACTATGAACTTTCCTAGTTTCGAACCCTACACCAAAATCTCTGGGTTCACGAAATCTGGCATAGTCTCTCGACTTCAATGTGCGGCTCGCGGGTTCGAATCTCCGTCACCTAACATGCTCGTCCTTTCATCCGTGGGGGCGTTATAACGTGATGGTCAATCCCGCTATTCGTAGTCTATCACTGTTAAATTTGGAACGGCTAGCGCAGATAGTCCTCGAGTAGCTTTGCGCGAAATACAAAATAAAAACAAAACAAATTCCCGAAAAGTTTCATATTCGCCAATTCACCTTTAGAAACATGACCCCCCCCCTCCCTCTTACAAATACTTCAACGACAAGTCTCAAGGTTTGATACTTGTGATGAGTACATCACATATAGCCCACCGCTAGGCATTGCGCTTAACGGCAAAGAAACATGAAAGGCGGGGGGGGGGACAGGGCATATTTGGCTCAAGATTTGGACTTGTAGACTCTAGAGCTACTGAGTTTATATCACAAAACTGCTAAAAGTAATATAGACTAGATGACTAAATCCTCGCCCGCCAGTGGCACAGCGGCATGTCTGCGGACTTACAAAGCTGGAAACCGGGTTTCGATACACGTGGTGGGCAGAGCACAGATAGCCCGTTGTGCAGCTTTGGGCTTGGCTACAAACAAAAACTAAATCCTCATCCCTCCAATAAATATTACAAAAAAAAACGCTCTAAGAATTAACTGTAACAAGAAATTTGTATTTAAAGCTACATTTTCTTCTTACGAGCAAGTGTTACTCGTACATCTAAGTGTTACTAGAATGTTACATCAGAATCTTGTTGTACCGGCGCGATTTTCAGGTAGTTTTTGTGTTCTTTTAATAAAGTTTTACAAGCTATGTTTTTTGTCCTAATGTTACGGCCCGACATGGCCAGATGGTTAGGGAGCTCGACTCGCAATCTGCGGGTTCGAATCCCCATCCCACCAAACATGCTCGCCCTTTCAGCCGAGGGGGCATTATAATGTGACGGTCAATCCTACTATTCGTTGGTAAAAGAGTAACCCCAAGAGTTGGTGATTAGTAGCTGTCTTCCCTCTAGTCATACACTGCTAAATTAGGGACGGCTAGCGCAGATAGCCCTCGTGTAGTTTTGCGCGGAATTCAAAACAAACAATCTTCCTTCTGCTCGGTAGTTCAAATTTATGGACGGCAGCAGACAGCCTTAATAGTTTTGCTTCAAACAAACTAGAAACTGTACTAAAGTATTAACAAAAAAATCGAATAAGATGGAGAAGCCTATTACTTAAATGAAAACAAATCTGAAAAATGTTTTAATTGAAATTATCTGGGGTGTTTTATACTTACTTACAGTTAAGTTTAATTATCCTAATGTCCTCGCATCGCTTTTATTAAACACAAAAAAGTTATTAATCAAATGTACCATTATAATTGTAAGCCTAAATAATTTTGTTTCCAAAATAAATGTTGATATAATTAAATGTATTTTCATTTTGTTTTTTCTTCTTCTGTTTGTCACTGTACTGTAAAGAACTTTTTGCTATAATTCTTAGTGGATTTAAGATGCTAATGTAAGATCATTGACCAACATGACTCAAGTTTTAAAATGGTTAAAAAAAATCACTAAATAATACGCTTTATTGTTACATCTGAAACATTATTTCAACATGGCTGGCGGATATTAAGTTGTGCATATTTATATGAACCCTAGCGGTTGTAAACGGTTAAACACAGATCGACATTTTGAGAGTTAACGATCTTCTTCCATCCCCAAAGATGAGTTGTTGGTCTATTAACGCATGTCTCCATTTAGACGAGTTGTTGGTCTATTAACGCATGTATGTCTCCATTTAGAGGAGTTGTTGGTCTATTAACGCATGTCTCCATTTAGATAAGTTGTTGGTCTATTAACGCATGTCTCCATTTAGATGAAAGATAAGTTG
>NW_013665958.1:30383-37972 GCF_000517525.1 Limulus polyphemus | reverse complement strand
TTTTACGACCCTTGTTTAGTATTTTTACGACCCTTGTTTAGTATTTTTTACGACCCTTGTTTTGTAGATTAAAGTCACCAACAGAAAGATTAAGTCGGATAAAACTTTTCACATAAGTAAAAAAAAAGGGTGTTTATTATATTTATTAATGTCCCCATGCGAGTCAGAGGTAACTTTACGTATTTACAACGCTAAAATCCATGGTTCAATTCCCGCGATGGACAATGCAGATAACCCAGTGAGACTTTGCTCTAAAAAAAAAGAAATATTTATTAATTTAATTTGAAAATATATTTTCCTGGCAGGGTACAGATAAATCTGAACTTGTATGCAATGTAAACCTTTTTAAATAACTGTAAAGTTATGTTATTATAGCGTTATTAAATCAACGTTATCATTCAACACCATATATAAAACTTTCCAGGACAAACAACCATCAATTTTTTTTTAAATTTACGTCTATTTTATAGTTATACAAAAAAACTGAATCTCTGGTCCTTCGTTAACGTGAATCAGAACTCACATCTGCTGGTGAGCCAATTCTATTATTAAAACCAAACGCCTCACTGTAAACCATTTTCGCAATACAAAGAGACAATGTCGATTGACAAATCAGCAAAGATAGGGACAATAGAAGTAATCGTTCCAGACAGTCAACCAGTTATATTACCTTGTCGTATCTGACGTCACGTATTATGAAATTTTTCCATATTCTAATCATTTTTAGTGTGTGAAAAGAATGCGTCATATACTGTAAATTAGTTAATTATATATTATTTTAACGATGTAATAGGTAGAATAAGCATCAACACCGACCTCTGGATATAATTTCACCAAATGTGGTGTTAGAAGGGGTTACAGGATGCTGGTGCTTGGATAAACATGCAGATTTTACAATGAGATGTTGAAAGTATAAGGAGCTAAATGCAGCTCAATCTAGGTGGGTCCGGGGGGGGGTCATACCCCCTAGAAAATTAATACAATAATACAAGATGGAATTCTCAATAGCCGCAGCATTTGAAATTAGAGTAAATTAATCTACCAGACCTTTTTTTTTCCTTTTTATTAGCAATATTTTTGTGCGCCAGCAATACCAAGCGTGGGGGGGGGGCACTATACCCGATTCGATTTTATTACTCGTCAGGATTTCTACCAGTCTACCTTCAGATTTAAATTATTTTAGGCAGAATTAGAGTAAACTAATCTACGAGATCTTGGGTGTGGTAAGATACACCAATCGAAAATATTTGACCTCCCAAGTCCAAAACCGTAATTAGATCTCAAATCGGTCAAGAGATGACGGAGCTTTGAGCTAAAAGTTTATACTTGAAAACTCGGAGCCATTCTACGAGCCGCTACTCCAGTTGCTATATAAGTCAAATATGTAAAAGTGGGGGGCTACAGCACTCCCGGTAGTTGTTTGTAGGATTTCTACTATAGAAATTTAAACAGCTCTTGATTCAACAACTAATTAATTAATTTTAAAATTACGATCTCTTATCTAGTGATAATTACGATCAAATGATTCTAGGGCACTAGAATTTCATTCCAATTAATACCGCAAAATATAAGAATATTAAGTGCCTACTTGAGCCTCTCATTGGCCTAGCGGTAAGTCTAAAGGCTTTAATTTTAATTTTTTTTAAATGAGGTAGCTATAAGCGAAATTTATAATTTAGGTGCTAGCAAGTATGAATGGTTACGGTGAAAGAAAATTACATGGTTATTTACACTCTACTAAATAATTAAAAAATAACACTACTTATGATAAGGCACAGGGTGCCCGAAAAGTCTGGAACCATAAGCACTTCAACGAATTTTTCAGAATGTGTTTCAAGTGTTGCCCCCCCCCCCCAGTAGCACAGCGGTATGTCTACGGACTTACAGCGCTAGAAACCTGGTTTCGATACCCGTGGTGGGCAGAGCACGGATAGCCCTTTGTGTAGCTTTGTGCTTAACTTCAAACAAACATAATCCACGTGTTGTCCTTGTAATTCGAAACAAGTTCGGATTAACCGCAGGATTAACTCGACCTTTGCTTGACAACGTCATAATCAGTCACGTATCTGAAATTTAAAAAAACAACTGTAAATTATCTATGGTTTCAGACTTTTCGGGACACCCTGTATTAAATTCATTGGCATCCTTGAGTTTCATGTAACTAGGTCGTGTGAGTGCAATGAAATATATGCAAATATATAGTTATGGAGTTACCATTTGTATATCAGATTGCTCGTTTGGTACTTTTCAGTCTATTAAGTGATAAAAACATTCTTAAAGGAGATTCTTGTAGGTGATCAATCTGGTTAAAGTAAAGGAGATTCTTGTAGGTGATCAATCTGGTTAAAGTAAAGGAGAATCTTGTAGGTGATCAATCTGGTTAAAGTAAAGGAGATTCTTGTAGGTGATCAATCTGGTTAAAGTACAGGAGAATCTTGTAGGTGATCAATCTGGTTAAAGTAAAGGAGAATCTTGTAGGTGATCAATCTGGTTAAAGTAAAGGAGAATCTTGTAGGTGATCAATCTGGTTAAAGCCCAGTACGCCCCATACTTGTTACCAGAAGAAAACTATGATAAATGGTACTTGCATATGTCAATAACAATCCAAGGTACCATGTTATGACATAATAGACGTAATTTCAACAGGGGACATGTCCCCCGTACTTTTTCAAGGCTAGAATAATTGTTTTGATAGGATACACTCGTACATATAATTGTTACACAAACCCCCTCTCTTTTGAAACCAAAATTACGTCACTGCATGGCATAGTGGTCAGTGTGACCACCGTTACTAATGTTGTACCACTGCATGGCATAAAGGTCAGTGTGACCACCGTTACTAATGTTGTACCACTGCATGGCATAAAGGTCAGTGTGACCACCGTTACTGATGCTGGGCCACTGCATGGCATAAAGGTCAGTGTGACCACCGTTACTAATGTTGTACCACTGCGTGGCATAAAAGTCAGTGTGACCACCGTTACTGATGCTGGGCCACTGCATGGCATAAAGGTCAGTGTGACCACCGTTACTGATACTGTGCCACTGCATTCCTTAGAGTTCAATGTGACCATCGTTACTAATGTTGTACCACTGCATGGCATAAAGGTCAGTGTGACCACCGTTACTGATGCTATTTGCAATCTGAAGCGTGATTCATGTTTGTCCAGAACATTTCACATGTTCGTTTGAACAGTCTATATGGTCTTGACTCTACTGAACTCTCCGTCAACGAACATCTTCGCTCTTTCAGCCGTGGGGGCATTATAATTGGCAGTCAGTCACACTAATCGCTGATAAAAAGAGTAGCCCAAGAGATAGCAGTTTGTGGTGTTTACTACTTGTTTCCCTCTAGTCTATCACTACTAAACTAAGGATGGGTAGCACAAATATCCCTGTAGGAGCTCTGCATGAAATTCAAAATAAACCAACCAAACCACTATTTTGTGACTGAATTAGAAAAACTCGCCATTGGTCATCTAGTATACACCAAACGTTAAGAAACGTGCTTCTGACCATTTGCAAGGGCGGATATAGGTCCGGTGCGCTGGTCGCCCCCCCCCCCCGTTTTCAAAATAAAATCAAAATAATTGCAAAAATTGGATCTTTGTGGAGGAAATAATGTAGAGTGAAATTTCATATTAAATAAAAAAATTAAGTAAAGAAGCAATAACAACATCTGTCAAACATTATAACAAATCTAAATAACCCATTTAACCTCTACCAAAGAAGTCTCGAAAATTCCTCGTTTACGTTCAGAATCATTGCGCCTACCCGTTTTCAAAATCCTGGATCCGCCATTGGTTTGCACGCGGGTTTGTCCTGCAGTTGCCAATCTGAACTATTCATTCAGTTGAAGAGTTGACACACGCCAATTGCTTCGAGCCCATGTTGTCCTATTGTGGTTATTTTGCAAGGTTGTTGGCAGCGATCTGCCTTAGGCCTGTCCAGTTTCCTAGAAACGGGGGTCAGAAAACGATTCCACATTCTGTTGGTCACACGTTGTGAGACTTTTAGCCATTCTGCAACGACTTATTGTGTTTATCTAGCTTCTGGTAACGCTTGAGGTTAGGCCTATTATGTTTTTGACGAATACGTTATTTATTCAATCCTTTAAGGTTTTTAAGACAAAGAAGAGTGTATAATAGTGTTTCAACCAAACTTTGTTGTAATATGTGATATATATAAATAGTGTTGCAATCATCACTACTGTGTTTATTGTTTTTCAGTCCTAACCTATGAGCTCTGTGTTGAGCGAAACACGTCGTCGCTAACGGATATGGCAGACATAGTATGGTTTAAATACTATTATACACCCTTCTTCTTGAAAAACCCTGAGGGACTGAATAAACAATGTAGTGATAAAAATATAAAAGGATTAACACTAATGTTTTATGGTTTGGTTGTTACACAATGGGCTATTTGTGCTGTGCTCACTACGGGTATCGAAACTCAAATTTTATCGTCGTAAGCCTGCAGACTTACCGCTGAGCTAATGGTGGAGAATGTTTTCTGACAAGTTTAATTTATAATCATAATAATAGTTCGACAGCTCAGAAAAATCGTCTACACAATAACGATTCGAGTTAACCCATAGCATTAAGTACACTGTATCATGGAAATGTCAAAATATCTTTCGTGGGATTCTGTTATATTTAATTATCAAACTGGACAACTTTATGCCCTCTCCTGTTGTTTCTATTGCTGAGAACACACTGTGTTTCCTTCACTTTTATATAAACTAAAACGTACATGTCAAATAACATAACAGGCTATCGGACACTTGGTTTAGTTAAAAATAAACTCGGGGTATGTGCTATTTACATTATTTAATAACAGTTATTGTGAATGATCATTATTATAATTTATAGCACTTTGATTATCGTTTAATTATTTTCCGCAGTGAATTGTTTTACAAACAAGCTATGGATTACACGGTGCAGCCATCTTTGATTTTAACTTACGTTAAATGAAGATTCGTTAAAAGTATTTTAGATTTACGTAGCGTGGTATTATAAATTTAATTCATAAAAAATAAAATGTCGTTAATTGCTTACTATAAAATGAATATTATAGCTTTTATTTAATATTTTAAACAATACGATTTTAATCTTGTAAATGGTTCTTTAAGTAGTTCACTATGTGAACGACAGGGTACATACAAACGTAAGCAGAAATTTAGCCAGCATAGTTACGTTAATGATGGAGTGGTCAGGATTCACAGAAGAAGAATTAGAACGAATACGTGGTGGATCTGGAAAAGATACGTCCAAGACGATATTAACAATACAGAATCGTAAGTCTAGAATAAAGATGAGCGGTAGAATGATACGCTGATATTTGATAGAAATTTTGGGAGGCTGTAATCGGTCTACAACTACAATAGGAGGCCTACTACTACTAGTACTACACATACTACTAATACTATCATATAGTAATATGACATTATGTCATTAGTTGAGTTGCATTCGTTTTTTTACTAATTACTTTCTTTGCCATACCTACGATTGTTGTCAGATCTGTTTAATGGGTTTTTATTGTTCACAAGATGTTTTTAGTGTGAATTGTGTAGTTTTGCTTATACATGGTTATACTGATATGTTGTTCAATGAACATTAAATTTGTGATGGTTCTTGAAACCAACAAGTACTGTTTTGTGTGTTCCGCAAGAAAGATATACCCTGATATTTCTTAAATGCTACCTTCGTTAACATTCGTGATTAGAATGCTTGATGTGTTTAATTTTATTACTTTTTTTTTATTGGTGATGAATGTGTACAGTTATATTAATCTATTTAAGTGATTGGAATACACAATAAATTAATTTTTTTTGTTTCATATATGATGTACTGTAGTGTACATGACAGCATTTTACCAGCAGTTCGCATCTGTAATTCTTAAATTTGGTTTCAAAAATATGCGAAAGATGACATACTCTTTTATTAAGTTAACAAATATATTTGCAGTTAAACTTTGAAATTTTTTTTTCTTGTTCAAATTTTTTTATGTAAACATTTTGTTGTACATGAGAAAAGAAAAAAAAACTGTTGATAGTATTCATAATAAGGAAAATATTGTTCCTAAAGTAATTATGAAAAAAAGAAACAATAAACCTTATTAAAGCTTCAGATGTGAATTGTTTATATCTAATTAATTTCTTTCATGGCTTGAAAAAACCTTTTATAACACTCGAGTAGTGTAGTAGAATATTTGAATGTGTACGTACAGTAATGTTTTTATTATTATCACTGACTGCATATAGAGATTTTGTTATTGAGCATGATAAAAAATTCAAAATATTTTTTTCTTTTCTGGCTGATATGTAAGAATCTCCGTCCATCTCAAACGAAAGAGGAAAACCTGTTAAAAACTTAGCTGCTAAGAGAGCAGTTCGAGCTAAAAGATCCATCATTTCCACTGCTTCATCAGAATCAAGTGGAATAAGTCCTGAACAAAGACTTTCTAAACCAGTTGCAACAAAAAATAACAAACAAGCACAGAAAGACATCCAGGGGAAAGCTACTCTTGTGTCTAGATCGGAGTCACTAGATAAAAATAAAAAGGAGTCATCTAACCAAGAGATCTCTGTGGAGAGTTGTAGTGGGTCAAAGAGTTCCAATTTATCTGAACGTGAGCAGGGTAAAGGAAAGAAAGAGCCCTCGATGCAAATTGACTTTGAAAGAAAACATGACTCTAAGTAAGTAATTTAGTATTATTATTACTGTTAATAAAAACTGTATTGAAACACTTCACAATGGATGATCATGTCTACCACCAGAGTTATACAGTAATGGAATTACCCATGATACCTTTGGTTATGTGTTAGTAAAAAGTAATAGTTTTAAGTTTTTCCATGGATTAATTATATTTTTTATTGCCTGATGTTTTACTTTACAGCTCATGGATTTACACTCTTAAGCAGGTTTAATTATAAGGCTGTTAAGATTGTGCTAATAAAACAGTCAATGCATGGACACAACTTCATGTGATAGCATTGTTTTATATTTTTAACTGACATGAAATTTTTCTTAACTATGTATATGTCATTATTAATATTAATCCTCCATCAGCATGACATTACAATGTTATATCTTTATTATCCAATATATATATACTGGTAGGTATTTTATGGTATAAATCTTTATATACATATATGTATAGATTAACAACACATACATTATTCAACAATAAATCATGTGGAATTCATTTCTCACAGTATGTTCAGGATGACAGTATTTTAATTCTTGTCACAGTACATCAATTTGATTCTGTTTTTTGTGAAAATACGGCAGGTGTGGTCTACAAAGGATATTTACACTATAGTGTGTAGTCTACAAAGATATTTACACTATAATGTGCAGTCTACAAAGATATTTACACCATAGCGTGTGGTCTACAAAGGTATTTACACTATAGCGTGTGGTCTACAAAGGTATTTACACTATAGCATGTGGTCTACCAAGATATTTACACTATAGCGTGTGGTCTACAAAGATATTTACACTATAGCGTGTGGTCTACAAAGATATTTACACTATAGCGTGTGGTCTACAAAGATATTTACACTATAGAGTGAGTTCTACAAAGAT
>NW_013665958.1:28004-29429 GCF_000517525.1 Limulus polyphemus | reverse complement strand
TACACTATAGCATGTGGTCTACCAAGATATTTACACTATAGCGTGTGGTCTACCAAGATATTTACACTATAGCGTGTGGTCTACAAAGATATTTACACTATAGCATGCTGTCTACACAGATATTTACACTATAGGGTGCGGTCTACACTGATATTTACACTATAGCGTGCAGTCTACACTGATATTTACACTATAGCGTGCAGTCTACACTGATATTTACACTATAGCGTGCAGTCTACACAGATATTTACACTATAGCGTGCAGTCACCAAAGATATTTACACTATAGCGTACGGTCTACACTGATACTACCATCATCACCATTATAACTTTCATTTATTTACAATTAGCACCATTTAGCATGATTTTAAACTAATGAAGTATAAAATACCATTACATAACGTTTTTTTAGGTCAAATATAATCAGAATGAAATAAATTCCAACAACCAAAACTAGCACAATTATAACCTAAATTTAAGGTACTCTTTTGGAACACACAACTTGTTAAATTATTATTATTTTCTGAACAAAAACGTGGATAGATGTAAATGTATATATGTTGTGGAGGAAAATCATTGATAATCAGTATTCGACCACAGCCATGTTCATTTTATTGGACTTAATATTTGTGATGCAATTAATGAAGTTGGGCCAAGGTTTCTGTAATTTAAATGTTGACTGACTGTATCTGTTAAGTAGGTCCTTGTATTAGTATTTCTGGTTGAAATTATGGTTGTTTAAACAACAACGACAACAACAACGCTTTTGATATGTATAACAAAGTTGCATGAAATTTCAGGTTATTGCATAAACATCGTTGAAATTAATTGTGTGTGTGTGAAGGCCTTTATGCTGTATTTATATGAATTAATAAAACTAATTGTAATTTTTCCCGTTAATCTTTTTGTCAGATGCTTTTGATTGTTTTACTTTAAGGCATGAAAAAGAGGCTTTGGAAAAATTCCAGCAACGACAGAAACACATGGAGGAAGAAAATGCTAAAAGAAAACAACTTCTTGCGAGAGCTATTGCTGATAGGTAAGTTCCTCCTTATTATAAAACACACATTTTTACACCTAAAATTACTTACCTATGGGGTCCACATATTGAACTGTATTGAGTAATGTTCTTATTGCCTATTATGATACTCAATGTGACCAAGTATCGTGCAAAATCCTTAATTATTTATAAAAGTAATAGTAGTAATTAGAAATTTCTTTTTTGTTTAAACCTTTCTAATAATTTAGAAAATTGTTTAAAAAAAGGTGATGAAATCTATATGGACCACAGTGGTAATTCCAGGGTTCATTTCATGGACCACAGTGGTAATTCCAGGGTTCATTTCATGGACAACATTGGTAATTCCAGGGTTCATTTCATGGACAACATTGGTAATTCCAGGGTTCATTTCATGGACCACATTG
>NW_013665958.1:22380-27004 GCF_000517525.1 Limulus polyphemus | reverse complement strand
TTACCAATTATACTACAAGTAGTCCCTTTAGTATATCAAAATTAGGAACAGCTAGTGTGGATATCTCTCATGCAGCTTTACTCAGAATACAACACAACTTTATCATTGTTAGTATGTGTATAATAACTAAACATTTAAGTGTTTTCTCCATGTGAAATGTTAATGTAAACACATTACATTAAAACTGGTGTAGTTAACATTGCTGGCAACCTTTAACTCGTGTCTCTAGTGGACATCAAAAGCTTGTGTGTATATTCATAACTGGTAAACATTTCGTAGAATTTAGCCAGAAAACCTGCGTTTCTTGTGAATGTATTTTCCATATAGAATTAGATTTGATGAATAATGGCCTGAGGTTTCAGCTTAATTAAACTACTTTGAATGTGAACACTGTTATAATTGAAATAGTTAAGTACTTGTAAGTATTATTCTAGATATCTTTATATAAGATTTTACAGTTTATTAGAAAGGAGTGAATACACTGTTATAATTACAAAGTTCTTAATAGAACTAAAACATTGTTTTTTTTAAACAAAATAGACAAGTATTTATAGGAAATACTCTGGAGTTTACTTGTATAAGCTTTTTAATTTCTGGAATTTATGAAATACAGAAAGAAAAGAACCCAGGCTGAAGCCAAGAAGCTGTCAAATATCCAGGAAGAACTAAGCCATCTGGATTCTGTGCTTAGTGTTGATGTGTCTGTTCTTCGTGACCAAATTGAAACTGCAAGTATAGAATTTTACGAAGCTCAGTAAGTAGTAATCGCTCTTCGAAGTACTTTGTGAGGAGTCGTATTTAGGATGTAAAACAGAAACATTATTTGAATTCCATCGATTATAAACGTTAGATAAAACCGAGAGCAGAGTAACACCAAGTTTGGATAATAGAAATTCCAATTAAGATGCTCAGTAAGTAGTAATCGCTCTTCGAAGTACTTTGTGAGGAGTCGTATTTAGGATGTAAAACAGAAACTTTATTTAAATTTCATTACTTATAAACTCAAATACAGGCTTTAGATTAGATAATGAAATATTTGATCTTCCCGTTTCTAATAGTAAAAAAAAAAAATTCCAAAGGAGCAGTTGTTCTAGCTGTACTTTTGTCCTTGCTTTTTATTTTTGGATCTAGAATGTATAAAAAGTGGGACTTGGATATCAGTCGTGTGTTCTGACATCTTGACTTTCTTCTCTAGTCTCTTTAAAGAACTGACATTCAGTTTTGTGAATTGTGGATATATTTGTTGTATTCATCTTGCCCTTTCAGCCATGGGGGTGTTATAGTGTGATGGTCAATCCCACTATTTGTTGGTAAAAGAGTAACCCAAGAGTTGGTGGTGGGTGGTGATGACTAGCTGCCTTCCCTCTAGTTTTACACTGCTAACTTAAGGACGGCTAGTGCATATAGCCCTCGTGTAGCTTTTGTGCGAAATTCCAAAACAAAACACACTCTCTCTTTCTTATGTTTAAACTTACTTGTTAAGTTCATTTGTTGTTTGATACAGAATATAAAGTTTGGTAAGTTGAAATGAACCATTTCATTGATAGTTAATAAATTTCAGACAAATAACTGACATCTAGTAGTCTTGTACTCAAGTGTTTTGTTTTATTTCATGATTTTGGTTATTAGGAAGCGTTACGATAAGGCAGAGAAAGAGTTTGTTGAAGCCAAACTTGATCTGTTTAAAAAGATGGAGCAGAAGGAAGAGCTTACAGAGAGGTTATGTACAATAATAGAACAAAATGAAGCTCGTAAAGCCCGTAAACTCTATGAGCTGATGAAGCAACTGGAGATGGAATCCATGATTGAAGAATGTGAAGTTATCGGCATTGAAAATGTGAGTAATTCTTTATGTAAAAAGGAGAATAGATATAATATAGTTTGACACTAAAATACAAAAAGATAACCATATAACTTACTAGGTTTTTCACTAAGGAAATATTTAGAAATTGTATTTTAGTTATATTGTTTTATAAGATCAATATTTGTACAAATAAGTAAAACTGTCATCTAATACTGTATTACTGGTCATTACTTAGTATTGTGGATTGAAACAAAAAGATTTAGTTTACTTTTTTGACTCTTTTTAGATCCTGCCTCTGCTGTGCTCTCTCAATGATGCCACCTATTCGTACTGTACAACTATCAAACCACCAGTCTCTGTTTCTTCAGCTTGTAAACCCTGCTTGTCACAAGTGAAGAAAGAGTTACATAATTCCATCTCCAAGGAGGAAACTATTCAAGACAAGCCACAGACTTCTTGTAAAACAAACAATATCGTAACAACGCCACCAGTTCCCACAGAGCCTTCTGGTGTTGTGATCAGTAATCAAGATTCATCGGTATCTTGTAATACAATAAACAATAGCTCTCGAGATGACCCAGACAATGGTGATGTGAAGAATGGTGAACTTCAAGGCATGTTTCCATATAAACGTTCAGAAATCGGCGAGGTTGAGAGTACGCCAGTTCCATCTGTTACAGAACTGCATACTCCTCTTGAAGCCACCCAAGTTTCATCTGTTGTGGAGGTTGTTGATAATGAAAACACTTCAGTTTCATGTACAGGAAAGACTTGTGCTCACGAGAATCGAGTTTCATCTAGTGAAAATCATGAGAAACAAAAGTGTAATGATGAAGTCACACGAGTCTCCTCTTGTATAACAGACACACTAGTTACTTCTCCTAGAGAAGATGGTAACCCTAAAAATCCAGTGGTATGTTCTGATGTCAAAAACAATGAATTAGTTGAAGAGTGAGGAAATGATAAAAGTACAATAAAAGCACATCTTTCTTCCCCTCTCTGCACTTCCACCCCTGGATAAGAGTGACCAAACATATTAAGATAGATATTGACCAGATTACAAGATGCAATTAGTATCAGTTCTGATTCAAAGTGTTCACGGTTGAAACAAGCATGTTTTTATCACGGCAAACTATTGGTGTAAGTAGTTTATATAACCATCAGCTCAGATATTGGGCCAGTCTTTTTTTTTTAATTCTTTAACCATTTTTTTCATAATTAATTTTTTTGTCTAATTGACAAATATTACATCTTGTTTCGAAGCACTTAAAGCACTACGGTGTGATAAACTTTTCAAACACCTATTATAATTGTTAAGTACGGTATCAAGTGCCCCTGTTAACCTGTATCCAAATTGAAGTGCCTTTATTGTTGAAGTGTTAATTGTGCAATATTGTATTTAGAAATACTGTTAAATCTACTTTTATATGAAGAACAGTAAAAAGTAATCAAGAGATCAACAATTCTGCTATTAATCTTATAAGTCATGTGTTACTGCTCGTAAACATATTCACCAGGAGGTGATCTATTATCCATCCCTCTTTTGTTTTTTTTTCGTACTTAGTCTCCTAGGTTTTGTATTTTGGTAAGAACTTTGTTGCATGAAGTTTTTTAAGTACTGTTATTTAAAATTTTCATCAAGTATAATATTTCTGTTATTGTCAAACTGTTCATATTTTGTACGTTGTCTTTATAATTTTGTGTATTTCCTGCATAATATTATTTTGGAATACTGTTTTTATCCTGGAAGGAAACATGGTATTGATGTAAAACTGGCGCTGAAGTTGAGAGAATTATTTTTTTGCTGTAGTCTAGTTTACTTAGATTTATTTTGAGATTATAATATTTAAATTGAATAGTTAATTCAGGAAATCAAGAACCAGACAGCTATGTCCAAGTAAACAATTAGCATGAAAAAAAACCACTTAGACATTTCCTTTCTGTTGTTGTTGTGTGGTTAGCACCGATGGATGCCATGTGGACTTCGTTTCAAACGCTGTATAAATTGTTTTTTAAGTATGTTCATAATTGTTTTTGTCTTACAGAAACGTTTCAATGAAATTAAATTAAGAAGTTCTAAAGAATCCAACGAGTCACCTTTAAGACTTTAAAATAATGAGTTAAATAATTAACCGGTGTTTGACACCCATGTCAAATGTATGGACTCAAAAATTTGTGGTCTTTCAGATACCACAATTTGTGCTAACAGGAAATTATATTGTCACATCTAGAGACTTTAGATACCAGAGTAATATCATTATTACTACTTGTAGTATAATTGGTAATATTGTTAAGACAGCTAATCCACCTTAGCTTCCTCCAACCCTTGGACTAGTCTGACTATAACGCATCCATTGTACTGAAATGTGAACCACGGAACCTCATTTTCATAGTCCAGAACATTAACCAATGAGCCATGCTTAGGGTTACAAGACATCCGAAAAAAAACTGGAATCATTCCAGTTTTTATTCTTATTCTTTTTGTCCCAATAAGAAACAGTAAAAGTATTAAATTCTCCATCAGTTTCTCTGTACTTCAATGAGAGTTTGTTACGTAGGTTTGTCATTATACACAGCTCATTTAGGTTTTACTCATACAGTCCCCCGACAGAAACAGATCAATGGTTCAGTGCTCCCTCCCTCTCGACTATGTTTCTTTAACCTAACCTGTCACTGAGAAGCCACAGATTTAAAGACTTGCTCAGCTGCAAAAAGAAAACAAAGAAGTAACATTTCTCTTTTCAAATGATGATGACAAAGCCTTGTCGAAACGTTGTACATTTGCTGTCATGTTAAACTTATATTAAAGTTTTTCTTCAT
>NW_013665958.1:20782-21544 GCF_000517525.1 Limulus polyphemus | reverse complement strand
AGTATAATTGATAATATCATTGTTACTACTTGTAGTATATTTGGTAATATCATTGTTACTACTTGTAGTATAATTGGTAATATTGTTACTACTTGTAGTATAATTGATAATATCATTGTTACTACTTGTTGTAAACTAGGTAATGGTATGATACTGTTAAATGTGTTTAAATTGTACAATATCAGTGTCAGTTTGGGCAACTATCAAATTACCAATTTTATGTTTCATTATACAAATCAAGATTGCTTTATTTGAATTAAGTAGTTAATGTGTAAGTCTCTTTAAAGTTTGACATACGATTATGAGTATAGTAAATGAGCAACTCCTTACGTGGGGGTATTTTCTTAGTCTGAGCAACTCTTTACGTGGGGGTATTTCCTTAGTCTGAGTATCCCCTTACATGAGGGTATTTTCTTAGTCTGAATATCCCCTTACGTGGTGTCTTTCCTTAGTCTGAGTATCCCCTTACATGGGGGTATTTCCTTAGTCTGAGCAACCCCTTACATGAGGGTATTTCCTTAGTCTGAGCAACTCTTTACGTGGGGGTATTTCCTTAGTCTGAGCAACCCCTTACATGGGGGTATTTCCTTAGTCTGAGTATCCCCTTACGTGGGGGTATTTACTTAGTCTGAGTATCCCCTTACGTGGGGGTATTTACTTAGTCTGAGTATCCCCTTATGTGGGGGTATTTACTTAGTCTGAGTATCCCCTTATGTGGGGGTATTTACTTAGTCTGAGTATCCCCTTATGTGGGGGTATTTA